>NC_056744.1:82884961-82894961 GCF_019279795.1 Protopterus annectens | reverse complement strand
TGTAATTTCCTCATATGCAGTTTTGCAAATGGTATTATCAGAATGCAAGATGCCATGAAGCCCAAAGCCTGCAGACGTTTTCTTGCAGTTAATTGGGTCTTTTTTGCCACTGTCTTGAAATATTGAGTCAGTTGTAGTTGCTTGTCTGGTGTAAGATAAGCCTTCTGGGTCATTGTGTCCAAGCTGGCACCCAGGAATGTCATTTTTTGTGAGGGTACTAGTTTTGACTTCTTTTCGTTTACTGTGTACCACAGACAATTTAGTAGATGCTTCACAAAAGCCAGATGTAAGAGAATGTCTTTTCTTTCTGCTTGGATGAGGCAGTCATCCAGGTATGGATATATTTGAATTCCTCTTTGTCTGCAGTATGCAATTACTGGTGCCAGGCATTTTGTGAAAACTCTGGGCGCAGTAGATAAGCCAAAGGGCAGTGCAGAGAATTGATAATGGGTTGAACCTGCAATGAAACGGAGGTATCTTCTGCAACTTTGTCCGATAGGGACATGCAGGTATGCCTCCTTGAGGTCCAACGTTACCAGCCATGCTTCCTTGCCCAACATGGGAAGTAGCTGCTGTAGTGTTAGCATCTTGAATTTGGGAACTTGTAAGTGTTTAGAGTTGAAAGGTCCAGAATTGGTCTCCAAGCATTGTCCTTTCTGGGTACTAGAAAGAGCCTTGAGTAAAATCCTTGGCCTTGCTCTTGAGTTGGTACCCGCTGAATGGCTCTCATGGCCATGAGAGCTGTAATTTGTTTTTGAGCCTCTGCCCTTTGATTTTGTGGCAGGTTTTGCATTCCTCTTTTCATTGGCAAGGTGTGAAAGTGGAATCTGTATCCTCGTAAAATTATGTCTAGCACCCATTTGTCCTTTGTGACCATGTATCAGTTGTCTGCAAATAGTGCTAGTTTCCCCCCCCAAGGGGGCTGACAAAAGAGCTTTGTTTGGCCAGCTGAGGTGCAAGTCATTGAGTTTGCCTTCTGGTGGGTTGAGACCTGTCTTCTCCTCCCTTCTGGGTTGGAGTGCCCCATTGGCGAGGTTTATACTGGGCTTGTGGTTGTCCTCTGCCCCTTGGGCGCCTGTATTTACCCCTCTGAGGTCTGTCAGTGGCTGGAAAGGACCAATTTTTTGTTGGCCAGTTTCTGCTGAAGCGAGGGGGTTGTACTTGTAGGAAATCTTTAACTGTCTGCATTGATTTCGCCTTATCTTCCATTTTCTTTAAAACTTCTTCTGCTTTAACTCCAAAAAGAACATCCTGCTGTAAAAGGGAGCATCTAGTAGTTTTGCTTTAACATGATCAGGCAGACTTTGTTCCTTTAACCAGGCATGCCCTACGTATAACTGATCCAGTGACAGCTGCTCTGCAGGAGGCCTCTAAAGAATCAAACCCACATTGTAAGGTATGTTTGCCCACCTGCTCGGTGGCGTGCAACAAATCCTGTACTTCTTTCAATTCAGATTGTTGAGGGAGGGAGGTTATCTTTTGTTTTAACTGAGAAATCAGAAATTGCTGATACTTAAGCATATGAAATTGACAATTTAGTGCTCTCATAGCTAATGTGGCTGAGGTGTAAACCTTTTTCCCCCACCTGTCTAGTGCTCTTGAATCCCTTTCAGAAGGTACTGGGTTTTTAGCCATGGAAGCCTTAGCCCCCCTTGGGACCCTGGGAGATGGTCTCTGGGTCAGCTACTGTCTTTTGTAAAGAAATTTGTGGGAATCAGGAACTCTGTAATATCTGTCAGGCTTGGCCGGAGCAGGAGGTAGAGAGTCTGGGTTGAAACTGGATTCTAAATAGACATCATCCACAATGTCCAAAACAGGAGGGATGGCTAGAGGTCTGTGTTGGGGGAGTAAAAGAAACTCTCTGAGCCTTTTCTTGGAATCAGAGTAATCCTGACCTTCCCAGTGAAAATGTTCCCTCATAGTGTGTAAAGTTTCCCCAAAGGAGTAGTCTTCAGGAGGGGAAGCTGAGGGAATAGAGTCCTCAGCATCAGAATCTTCATAAGGAGAGAAGGAATAGTCTTGGTCCTCAGAAGAATCCGAAGAAATAGACAGTTGCTCAGAGGAAGCAGAATCTTCCTCTCGTCTAGGCCTTTTGTCAGGAGGAGGCTGAGAACCCCTGATAAGAGAAATCAAATCTTCAGCCATTTTCAGCATCTGTTTCTTAGGCATAGGGCCTTGAACAGGAGACTGAAGTGTAGTCTTTTTTGATTTAGAAGGAGTCTTCGACTTAGAAAATGTTTTGACTGTAAGAGTTGTCGGTCTGAAAACGCCTTCAGAAACCGATGGCGTTTCTGAAGCACCGACATCCTTGGAAGGTAAATCGTCGGAAGGGCCTGAAGTAAAAGGCTGCATCGGCCTAGTACATTCCGTCAAAATATCCGTAGCAGTCTCGGGTTCCAGAACTGCAGTAGTCAGGGGCTGCATCGGAGACTCACTGATAACCGGAGACCGGATCAACCGAGGCCTCAGAATTGGGCTTAAGCCTGGGCTGTCGGTCCTTGTCCCTGCGCTTTTTGTGCACGCCAGTAATCGGTAGCTCCTAGGGCATGTTATAGTTAAATTTTCTACCATAATAGTGTCCTGCGAAATAAAATCGTCTTTTAATAGTACGCTTATTAAACCTAGCACAAAAACGACAAGAAGTGACATCGTGATCAGGGCCTAGGCAAGTTATACAATAAGAATAAAAATCCTTATGAGGTATTTGCTTCCCACAAGAAATACAATTGTTAACTTTTTCTGACATCGGTCTGAGGCAAGAAAAGTTTCCCCAACGGGGTACATAGCTTTATAGAAGACTTCAGTCTGAAATTCGAATTTGAAAATCTCAGGAGTCGGCCGACCGGCACTTGCGAACTGCTTCTGCTTCGGGCACCGCGCGGCAAGAAAGACTGAAGAAAATGGCGTCTGTTGCAGTATATGTACCCCTGGCGCACTGACGTCAGGGATGAGGCGACAGCAACCGACGTCGGACCAGGACTTTGGAAATCCGGCCGACTGCGGGACCGCCTGACGACAGGATAATCCAAGTGTGATGACTGCAGCAGGTAACACGATGAACATCAACTGGAATGCCCACTGCTCACAAAGATACCTTACTAAAAGCATAAAGTACAGTTTTGTACCTACCATAAATGTAGATGTTCGAGTGCTAATACAGCTGCAGTCATAACAGATGGGCTCTCCTGCCGTCAGGTGGGTCCTCGGTCGGCCGAATTCCAAAGTCTAGGTCCGGCGTCGGTTGTCGTCGCTTCTTCCCTGACGTCAGTGCGACAGGGGTATAAAGGAACCAGCCGACGTTATTTTCTTCAGTTTTTCTTGCCCCAGATGTCAGTTGCCCCCAAAAGGAAGGCAATACATACATTTGTGTAATAAAGCAATGCAATATAATCAAAATACAGTAGTTGCAAGCAAATACACCATAAATGAATACCCCAATCAAGTTGTATGAGGAGGTGTTAGCCCATAGGCCTGTCCCAAGAGGGGAAGGAGGGAGGGAAACCTGGACTGCAGCTGTATTAGCACTCGAACATCTACATTTATGGTAGGTACAAAACTGTACTATGTTCATCTTGCATACAGCTGCAGTCATAACAGATGGGTAGAATCCCAAAGCTAAGAAAGGGGTGGTAGGCACTAGGTGGAACTAGGAGGAGCCAGGATGCCCTGCAAGACTACAGTGGCAAAGCCTGCTCTAGTTTTGGAGTATAATGGTAGGTGGTAGTGCTTGGAGAAGGTATGCACAGAACTCCAAGTGGCTGCTTCCAAAATATCTTTGGTAGGAACTCCTCTGAGGAAAGCTGCGGAGGTAGCTGTGGCCCTTGTGGAGTGAGATCTGATGCCTGTAGGTACAGTTTTGCCATGAAAAGAATAGCAAAAGCGTATGCAGTGGGCTATCCATTTTGAGATTGTCTGTTTGGAAATTGGCTTTCCTTGAGCGCCTACAGCATAGGACACAAAGAGCTGTTCTGATTTTCTGAAAGGCTTTGTTCTGTCCAAATAATAACGCAGTTGCCTGTGGATGTCCAAGGAATGTAGCAATCTCTCCCCTTTGTTTTGAGGATTAGGATAAAAGGTAGGTAAGTGTATGGCCTGATTCAAAGCTACCCTGGATACCACTTTAGGCATAAAGGACGGGTTGGTTCGTAAGGAAACTCTGTCCTGATGGAAGATGATAAAAGGCTGCACAGCCATGAGAGCTTGTAGTTCTGAAACTCTACGAGCTGAGGTAATAGCCAGAAGGAAAGCTGTTTTCCAGGATAAATATTGCAAATCTGATGAGGCAGCTGGCTCAAAGGGAGGCAAGGTCAGTTTTTCCAGAATGAAATTGAGATCCCAAGCAGGTATTGGTTGTTTCCTTGGGGGTCTTAGATTCTTAGCCCCTCTGAGGAACGGTCTTAAGAGAGGGTGAGAGAATAAGGGTGGATTCAGTGTTGTATTCTGCAGAAATGGCTGAGGCATGGATTTTGATGGAGGAGAATGAAAGTCCACTGCTTAGCAGCTCAGCTAGATACTGTAGTATTTGAGATAAATTCAGTTTTCCAGGATCCTGATCCTTTTTCTCATTCCAGACACAAAACCGTTTCCATTTTGCGGAGTAAGCTTTTCTAGTTGACGGCCTTCTAGCCTCCAAAATGACATCCTGCAGCTCCTTGGAGAGTAGGGTCTGTTGTGATGCTAAGGAATCTTCCATGTGGCTAGATTGAGTGTTTTTAGCTGGCTGTGAAGAATTTTGAAGCTGTGCTGAGTCAGGAGAAGAGGCATTAGAGGCAGGGTCCATGGTGGGGAATGCGTCAGGCTCCTCAGGAGTGGGTATCAGTGTTGTCTTGGCCAGTCTGGAGCAATGAGAATCATCTTTGGTCTGTCTGCTCTGGTTTTCAATAGAACTTTGGGCAGCAGAGGAAGAGGTGGGAAGGCATAAACTGTCATTGATGTCCAACTGAAAGAGAGAGCGTCCACTCTCCAGGCCTTTGGATGGAAAATCCTTGAGCAGAATTTTGTCAATTGGTGATTTTTGTGGGAGGCAAAGAAATCTATTTCTGGCCTTCCCCATGCTTGGATTATTTCTGTAAAAACTTTTGGATGCAACTTCCATTCGTGTGGGTCTGTCATATTTCTGCTTAGGTTGTCTGCCAGCGTATTTTCCTTGCCTGGCAAGTACTGTGTTTGTAGTTCGATTTGTAAGTCCATGGCCATGTTCCAAAGGGACATGGCCAGTCTGCATAGGGGGTATGAATGTGTTCCTCCCTGTTTGTTTATGTACCACATAACTGTGGTGTTGTCCGTTCTTATCAATAGTTGACCTGGTTGCAGAAGGTCTTTGAAAGCTATAACAGCATTTATTACTGCTAGCATTTCCTTTTGATTGATGTGAAGGTGCTTTTCTTTTTGGGACCATTTGCCCTGAATGCACCGATCTGCCATGTCGCCCCAGGCGTAGTCCGAGGCGTCTGTTGTGATGACTTGATTTGTTTGAGGCTTGCTGAATGGAAGACCTGTGTTTGTTTGGCATGCTTGAGCCCACCACAGAAATTCCTTTTGTATACATGGAATAAGTGGTATTATTGTTTCCAAACTGTGGCTGTGTTGAGACCATAGGTTTTTCAGGTACCATTGAAGTTTTCTCATATGCAGCTTTGCACATGGGATTAGTAAGATGCAAGATGCCATGAATCCCAGAGCCTGCAGGATTTTCCTTGCAGTCAGCCTGGTGCAATTTACTAGTGTTCTGAAGTATTGAGTTAGTTGCCCCTGCTTCTCTGGCGTGAGGTAGGCCATCTGGGTGTTTGTGTCTAAGTTGGCACCCAGGAAAATTATCTTTCGAGAGGGTATTAGCCTTGATTTCTTTTTGTTGACTGTGTATCCCAGAGAGTTCAATAACATTATTACATAAGCCAGATGTTTCAGAAGAATGTGCTTGCTGTCCGCTTGGATCAGGCAGGCGTCCAGATAGGGGTATATTTGTATCCCTTGAAGTCTGCAGTAGGCAATTACTGATGCCAGGCATTTCGTGAATACTCTGGGCGCAGTAGATAAGCCAAAGGGCAATGCAGAGAATTGATAATGGGTTGAACCTGCAAGAAATCTGAGGTATCTTCTGCAATTTTGTCTGATTGGGACATGCAGGTATGCCTCCTTGATGTCCAATGTTACCAGCCAAGACTCCTTGCCCAGCATGGGAAGAAGCTGCTGTAGAGTGAGCATCTTGAATTTTGGTACAAGTAGAAATGTGTTTAGGATGGATAGGTCCAGAATAGGTCTCCAATCTTTTCCCTTCCTTGGTACCAGGAATAGTCTGGAATAAAAACCTTGACCTTGTTCGTGCGTAGGTACCTCTTGAATAGTTTTCATGTCTATAAGATCTGTAATTTGCCTTTGTGCCTCTGCTCTTTGATTGTGTGGCAGGTTTGGCATGCCTCTCATTTTTGGAAGGGTGTAAAAATGGAATCTGTAGCCTCTGTTTATAATGTCCAGGATCCATTTTTCTTTTGTGACAATATGCCATTTTTTTGAAAATAATGCCAGTTTTCCTCCTAAGGGTGCTGCCATTTGAGTCTTGCTTGGCATGCAAAGGGGAAAGTCATTGGGCTTGCTTTCTGAATGATTGCGAGTTATCCTCACCCCCTCTTTGTGTAGGAGCTTGCCATTGTCTGCCTATAAACAATCCTTGGGATTGTCCTCTGCCCCTCGGGAGCCTGTATCTACCTCTTTGGGGTCTGTCCGTGGCTGGAAAGGACCAATTTTTGGAAGGCCAATTTCTACTGAAACGTGGGGGTTGTATCTGTAGAAAATCTTTCACAGTTTGCATTGATTTAGCCTTTTCCTCCATTTTCCTTAATACCTCCTCAGCATTAGCACCAAATAATGCATCCTTTTGTAGAGGGGCATCTAGTAATTTAGCTTTGACATGATCAGGCAAGGTTTGTTCCTTGAGCCAGGCATGTCTACGTATGACTGATCCTGTAACAGCAGCTCTACATGAGGCCTCTAGAGCATCAAAACCACATTGTAAGGTATGCTTACCCACTTGTTCTGCACTATGCATCAAATCCTGCAACTCCTTCAAGTCTGGTTGTTCAGGTTGTGACATTTTACTTTTCAATTGTGATAACAAAAACTGTTGCTATTTTAGCATATGGAACTGACAGTTTAAGGCCCTCATGGTTAAGGTAGCCGAGGTATATACCTTTTTTCCCCACCTTTCTAAGGATCTGGAATCTCTCTCGAAGGTAATGGATTTTTAGCAGTGGAGACCTTAATTCCCTTGGGGCCCTGTGAGATGGTTTCTGGGTCAGCAGCATGGCTTTTGTATAGAAATTGGTGTGAGTCAGGAACCCTGTAGTACCAGTCAGGCTTGACTGGGGCTGGAGGCAGAGAATCCGGGTTAAGGCAGGCCTCCGAGTAAACATCATCTAGGATGTCCAAGACAGGAGGTATAGCCAGAGGCCTGTGCTGAGGTAGCAAGAGAAATTCCCTAAGCCTTTTCTTGGAATCTGAATAATCTTGGCCTTCCCAGTGGAAGTGTTCCCTTAAGGTATGCAAAGTTTCCCCAAATGAATAATCCTCGGGGGGGGGGGGGGGGTACAGAAGGAATGGACTCCATTGCATCAGAGTCTTCAAAAGGGGAGTAAGAGTGTTCCTGATCATCAGAGTGCTCTGAAATAATGGAGCCCTGATCAGAGGAGGGGGATTCTTCCTCCACTCTGGGCCTTTTGTCCGGTGGGGGTTGAGAACCCCTGATAAGAGTAATTAAATCCTCAGCCATTTTAAGCATCTGTTTTATAGGCATGGGGCCTGGTGATGGGCCCTGTGTAGCTTGTCTCTTAGAATGCATGGCTGCTTTAGACTTAGTGAAAGCCTTAATGGAAAAAGAAGAGGAAAGTCTGAAGACACCTTGAGTGGAGGTAGACCTGTCCACATTTTGAAGTTCAACGCCAGGAGTGGCTTCGGTATCTGTAGTCGGGGTGTGGGCCAAGGAGCCTGCGACCTCGGGCACAGGAGACACCGCCAATGAAGTGTCGTCGGTAGTCAGGGTCTGCGTAGGCGCCTCGCTGAGAACCGGACCACATGTAGTCGGCTTTGGCATGGTGTCGGTAGAGGCCACAGACCTCGTGTGTCGGTCCTTATCTTTGCGTTTTTTAGACAAAACTGGAGTCGGAGTATCCGACGACATAATATAGTTAAATGTTTTTCCAAAATAATGCTGGCCGAACTCCGCCCGACGCTTAAAGGTGCGTTTGTTGAATGTAGCACAAAAGCGACAGACCGAGACGTCGTGGTCTGGGCCTAAACAAGGTATACAGAGGGAATGGAAATCCTTATGCGGTATTTGCTTCCCACATGAAATACAATTATTAACTTTGTCTGACATCAGTCTGAGGCAAGAAAAGTTTCCCCAATGGGGTACTTAGCTTTCAAGAAGACTTCGGTTTCCAAATTTTCGTAATTTCAGGAGCTGGCCGACCAGCACTTGCGAACTGCTTCTGCTTCGGGCACCGCGCGGCAAGAAAGACTGAAGAAATTGGCGTCGGCTGGTTCCTTTATACCCCTGTCGCACTGACGTCAGGGAAGAAGCGAAGCCAACCGACGCGGGACCTAGACTTTGGAATTCGGCCGATCGAGGACCCGCCTGACGGCAGGAGAACCCATCTGTTATGACTGCAGCTGTATGCACGATGAACATCGAGCCTAAACATGTCCTACATGGACTGACTGAAACACATGTCACTATACTCAGTATCCTACAGACTGCTTATTGGCGACTTGTGTCTGACATATAAGGCATCCTTTGACCCATTACTGACAGATGTTTTGTAAACCAGCATGTCAAATTGCATCAGAAATACTCTGTCTATGGATCTAAATCTCTTCTGCAACATCAACAATATGGTTTAAGGGACAGGTATATCTTGTGGAGGATATCACTGCTGGGGGTCAGACTCCCCCATCCACATAAAATAAAGCTCATCCCTGTCCATTGTGAGAAACAGAACATTTGCACCCCAACTGCCACTGGTACTACTAATGGACAGACAGAGCTCCTAAATGTTTTATCCTACAAATAGGTCCCCTCAAATTATCTACTGTATGATCACAGTTATTCTCGTTAAGGGTAACGTATAATTATCAACCATGGGTTGGGTAAAGCCAATCTATAACCAAATAGGACAGGTTATTTTAAGCACAAAAAGGGAAACAGACTAGGCTTAAAATGCCCCACAAGGGCAGCCAGTCTAGTACTTGCCTATGAACCTAAATGCAACTGGAGGAAATAGTATGCAGGTGTCAATACATCTCACATGCCTGTTGACCTACCTCAAAAGCAAGTCAGTAGCTTAAGACTTATCAAGGTTACATACAAAAAATGCTAGCACTCCAACAAGTTATACAGGGAAGGAAAACACAGGCTGGATACAAATCTCTTATGGGAAGAGGCTTAACATTACTTGCATTATATACCCTCCCGCCACTAAATTAAAACACACTTTTTTTGTCTTCTAATAGTAAACCTGTTCAGCATACTCGGGGAAGTAAAGACCAGTAAAAATCTGATATACTTCAACATTGGACATGAAACAAAACAGATCTAAAAGTCTAAAATGCTCATTTTTATATTCCGCTTATAACAACCAGTCAAGCTAAGGGGCTTGGGCACAGGTACACAGTAGAGAGAGACTGTAGGGTATCAGACCCTTATCTGTCATTCTAATATTTTGTGTTCAAAGTTTATTGCACTGTAATTTCAGGCAGTCTCCTCAAGCTTACTAAACAACCACCGAAAAGGTATACAAATGAACAAACTGAAAAACAGCTTTACTATAAATTAAGACCAGCTAGGAGCCAAACATGTTGTGAAACAGTAACAATGCAACATGATGTAACATTCAAAATGAAGGACAACCCTCAGAGAAAGATTTTCACATTTCAGAAGGGGAAACAGAACAGGGTTGTCAAATGCTACAAGGGATTCCCTTTGGAGGAAGTAGTCTTCAAACTTTCC
>NC_056744.1:82762461-82882461 GCF_019279795.1 Protopterus annectens | reverse complement strand
GTCTGGTGATGGTGAGCTCAGCACAGAGTGCCTTTGCTTTTTAACTTCAGTTTTGGAAGACTCTGGCTTAGAGAGAGCTTCGTCAAAAGAGGATTTTAACAATCCCTTTAAAATCAGTTTGTTTCGACATTCTGTCAAAGGTCGGGAACTGAAAATCTGGCAGATTTTACAGACTGTCTCTAAGTGGGACGCACCCATACAATATATGCACGAAAGATGCCCATTTAAATTGGGCCTCTTTCTTCCACGCTCACGGCACTGCTTGATGCCTGAAGTGCCTTTCTGCTTCTTCAATACACTCAATCACTCTAAAAATGAAAGGAAGGGAAACCTGCCAACAATGGTAGGAAGAAACACCTATAATAGATAAGGGTAAGAGGAAGATACTAGTGATGGTACTGGAGAGATTACCTAAGAGATAAAAGGAGAAAAGGGGGAAAACAAATTACCAATGATGGTAATGGAGAATACCATTAGGTAAAGAAAAACGATACAGACAAGGTTTTATACATCTCAACGCACACTTGTCAAAGATTATAAAGGAAGATAAATCTACTTTAAAGTGCAAGGAACAGGTTTTGAAGGAAAAGAGATACAAGTACTTAGCTGAAGAGTATCGACTGACGTGTCCTGATAAGAGTGACAAACGAGATTTGGGGTAATGGACAGAGGGGCATTGTGGGTAGAGCCTTAGCTCAAGAGGAGTCTAAACAAAGTCCAATTCGTCAAGAATGAATGAAGACTGATATCAGATGAAAGGTTTAAGACAGGTGTCCAAGATCCCTCAACAGTGGAAGGATTCCTGGATATAACCCTTTTCCTAGTTGATTGGGGGAAATAAGCTCTATCAACTTGCTGAGATAGCATTTAATAAAGGACAGGAAAAAAAGAGAGACAGGTTTAATTAATCAAATACAGAGGAATCCCTTGAAAAGAAGGAAGGACGTTCCACTGCCAGTTGTAACCTTTTTGAATGATTCTCAAACCAAAAATCTGAGGCTCTCAATCTGCTGCCACACAGGGAAGTGAAGACCTAGACGTTGGGACAGCTTTACTGGAATACGGTAAAGAGGAGGAGGGTGAAACATATGAAGAGCATATTATCAATCGCTTTTTTTGACTGCCCTTAGTTCTGGGGGAGGATCCTCCCTTCTGTTTTGAATATCCCTGCCACTGCTTTATGAAATTTTGTTCACATATCCTTTGTTGAGATGGCTTATTTTGTTTCCTATAAAAGGAAACTGAAGTAGAAGGAAAATCTCTATTGCACTTTGGCATGATGGGTTGAAAAATCTGGGTAAATTGCCTGTATTAACTTATCCCTTTCATCCAATCTTCTAAAGATCTCAGCAAATGAAGGACCAAATAATATCAGTTTATTAAGGGTGGCATTCAGTATCTCATTATTGACATTCTCTGGTAAAATTAGGGAACGCGGCCAGGAAAAACTCCTCAGTCACCCAGCAGCAACTACTCTACGTATAGCATCAACAGTGTCATAAGAAAATGTTAAAATTTTTATTACCTGAAACACAGAAGATATTAAAGAATTCAGATTCTTAGACTCTGATGAAGGGAGGTCAACGATTAACTTGCTCATATTATCAAAAGAAGCCAGCAGAAACGAACACTTGAGCCTGAAAATTCACTAATTTGAAGGCTAAGGTAGAGGTGTAAACCTTCTTTCTGAACCTATCAAATGCTTTCCCATCTTTGTCAAAAGAATAGGGTTTGCTGCCTAAAGATATTCAGCAAAAGATGGTTTTGGCAGAAAAATCACTGCAGGGTCTGATCTGGAATTTGAAAAGGGGAATTTTGTGGGTCTGAGGAACCTTGTAAAACTTAGTAGACTTCTTGAGGACAGAAGGCTGACTTGTGCCAAGAAATCATCCTCTAATACTGGCAAGAAGTGGAAGAGCTGTAGGCTGAAGAAAATCCATCTGTTAGAAGTCTCAGCTTTGCTGGGATTCTGGAGTTTCTTTGTTCCTTCTGAAATAATTCCTTTATTTTGCTAACACTATGAAAATGTAATAATGCTTCAAGAAGGGCACTCAGAAAAAAAATATAAACAATTTAAATCTAATTCCTGTCCCTCAGAGTGAAAATCAGTCAGGAAAACCTTTTTCTTTTAAAATTCTGGGAAGGCTCAGAATTCAAAACCTGGAAGGTTTGAAAAAAACCCTTGGCAAAACCCAGCTAATCTTCCCTGTCTATCTTTTGTGAAACAGAAGAAGAAAAATACTTAAATTTCCATTTTCTTTTCCTAGAAGATCCCACAGAAAAATACCGACCCGATGACAACCTCCTTTCCGGGGAATCAATCTCTTTAGGGGCAGCTTTGTGGTAGAGCATTTTCTGCTTCCTCCGAAGAACACTAAAGCGTAGTTCTCCCTTGCCTAAAGAGGACAAACAAACAGCAGTAGATGGGCGTGCATATCTTCTGGTTGTTACTTCCAGGAGCAACACCAAACAGATACTGATGAGTGGTCAGAGGTTAGTGAAACTGCCACACCAGAAGTGCTCATCAGCTCCCATACAGCTTCCTTTTTACTAACTGGGGAGGAAAGAGTCGAACACCCCAAAGCCTCGTCCCATGTCTCAACTGAGAAAAGTGACAACCAGGCTTCAAAACTTTGAAAAGCTACTTATACAATCTGACCGAAAAAGGTGAAGTTTAATGTAAAAATTTCAATGACAACCTCTAAAATCTCTAGTTCTAGCCCCACAGGGAACCCTAACTAAAAATGTAACTTTTAAGATAAAATTATTTAGCAGCAACAGCTCAAAACCACCAGTCCTACAGCAAGGAACGCCAACATAAATCACAAACTTTTATTCACAAAAATTGGTAAAGTAGAAGTATTCTCTAATGATACACCTATCTGCCTAGCCTTGGAGAAGCTCTAGCTGACCACTGATTACTTGAAGCCTGCAAGGAAGAGCACACTACGGCAGCAAGAATGCTCTGACAGTTTGGCATCCTAACTACTGATCTTATACAACTTTCCTAAAGCCTGTTCAGTGGTTAGGGACCATGGTAGGTGTCCTTAAGCTTTAGAAGCTGGCTGGTAGTCAAATCCTGGGCAGGATATAACCCATAATGAAAATTCCTCAGAATTATGATAGCATAAAAATATTTCCAAGAAAATGTAAAGTGACCCATAAACAGATTAGCTTCTCAAGCAAAAGATAACTACAAATCCTTCTTTAGCTGTTAGAAAATTAAGCATTACTCTGAACTTCTCCTTAATGGGACCCCCACCATCTCAGATTAAAATCACATTGCACATATACTAGCAAACAAGTTATTTGTACACTTCAGCCATGAAACACCTATTCCAATACCACTCATCCCAGATTCCTTTACCCCCAACCTCACCATCACCACCTCCATCATTACCAAACATGCTCTTAAGGTGTTATTTAAAACCAAAACATACTTCCCTTCATTGGCCCAGATACCATACCTAGAGTGCTTATTAAACCGCATCATTCAGGCTCTCACTGAACCTCTCAAACTGTTTAACCTAAGCCTAGCCCACAGGCTGTGAACCCGAATCTTGGCACACTGATGTGGTGATGCTCCTCCACAACGGTGGCTCTACCACTGACTTGTAGAATTACAGACCAGCCAGCCTTACAAGTCTGACCTGTAAAACTACAGAGTGTCAGCAGAACTATCAATACAACAACTACAATTGTAGCAACATATAGTGCCTCATGTGTGATATTATTGGTGAGTGTAATGTAACTGCACCTTGTGTTAACTATTGAAAAAGGAGTTGTCCCGAAGCTTTGTGTTGGATAAAGGTGTTCTGCTTTTTACTCAACTGTGTTCGTGTGTTTCTGATCTTCAATTTTCCTGTCAGCAATTCATTGATAAAAACTACAGAGTGTACCATAACATAGCTTATTAATTATGACACTGAAAATCTCCTTAAGTTTGAACCCCTAAAATCTGGCTTTGTCAGAGGAAGATCATGCCTGTTAAACCTTCAGAATTGCTCGAAGAGAGTTATACAAGTTGTTAGCAGTGGTCATGCTGCTCATACTGCTTATGATCAAGCCAAAATCATTCAACACCAGACATCATGATGGCACTGTAAGGAAACTTTAATCTTTAAACATGGATCCTTATGTGGTAAGATGGCTTGCCAACTGGCATAAAAGAAAACACATACAGTCCATGTGGTAGGTACCTCTTCAAATAATGTGATAATCAGTCGAATCCCCAGGGGTCTGTGCTAGTCCCTCTCCCGTTTGCCATCTACTTCTCTCTCACCTCAAAAATGATAACCAAGGCCACTAGTTAACTAAACCTGCAGGCTGCATACTGAATGTAATCATTAAAGTTCCTTCACATAACTGCACTGCTCAGACATGAATAGAAATTAGGCTCAAAATAAATGCTAAAAAGTGTAGTACTTGCTCTGTAAAAAGTACCTAACAGCAAATGTTTGACTTCACCATTACAATAGCCTAAGTTGTATGGGTTATATCCTGCCAAGGCTATGACAACTGGCCAGCTTACAAATCATAATGGTACCTTTCATACTCCCTAAATACTATAAGAAACGTTGTGTAAAATCTTACCATAACCATAGATGTTCTTATCTTTCATGTTCCAGTTTTCATCACTTATGGGTTTTCTCCTCTTGCTACTCGAACGGCTGGCCAATATACAAAAGCTTTCAGTCACTGTATAGTGTGTGGGATGTCTGATGTGACTAGTACAACGTGGACCATAAAAGTGATGTCTGCACGCATCAGCCCTCAGAACTGTAAGCCCCAGTCAGAACCATAGGTTCATAGGTAGGTACTGGATTATCAGCCTTCAGGCCTATATAAGCCTAGCCAAAAAAGTTCTCTGGCTTTTGCCACCCACGAGCAGAGCCACAGAAGTGATCCCCAGGGTGAATTTCCTATTTCCCATCCAATTGTTAAGATTTTTCTTGAAGAGGGCTACTGAGGAGCTTTGTTTGACATGAATGGGTAAGTCTGTTCCAGAGCAGAGGAAGTCTCTGGGACAGGAATCTATCCCTCCAGCATGTTCTGTTCATTGTGGTGACAAGGTTTAGGTCCCTGGAGCGTGTGGCTCGGAGAGTTTGGGGTTCTTTAAGTGTAGCATGTCCAACAGATCTGGATTTGAGATGGCTTTGTATGTTAGGCAGAAGTAGTCTCTGAGTAGGCGATATGCGACTGAGTAGAGCTGGAGTTTTTTGAGACTGTCTGTGTATGGCATGTTTGAGGCCAGTAATCCTCTTAGTGAGGTATTTCTGTGGCCTTTCTAGTTGTTGTAGATATCTTGCGAGGTACATGCCAAACGGGGTGTTGTACTCTATAATGGATCTGATGAGGGAGGAGTAGAGAGGAACAATGACCTCCTTTTATCTGGTGGAGAACCCCTTTGTGAGGAGGTGTGCCACATAGAATGATTTCCTGACTACTGTGGCGATGTTATTATCAAAGGAGAGACTACTGTCCACCTGTGTCCCAAGGTCTCATTACAGTTTTGGTGTTTAACAGGCTACCACCTATGTGATAGTTTATGGGTACAGTGTTTTTCCCAAAGGGGATGACAATGCACTTCTTGGCATTGAGCTTGAGGCCATGTCTCTGACACCAAGCATCAGTCTCAGTGAGGCCCCTTTGTAGAACGTCCACATCATCAGGTGATTCTACTATGACTCCTAGTTTGCAGTCGTCCGCGAACTTCGTTAGCCAAAGATCTGCTGTATTAGCCTGGACTTCAAAGTAGACGCCAAACAGAAGACCCAGGACTGAACCCTGTGGTACTCCATTTGTCACTGGTCTAAAGTCAGATTTGGAGTCGGCTACTTTCACTGTGTAGGTTCTGTCAGTGAGCCAGCTGGCCACCCATCTTGTGACATAGGGATTTATGCCCAGTCTAGTGAGCTTATCTATAATTCCAGAGTGGGGGATGGTGTCAAAAGCCTTGGCGAGGTCAAGATAGGCTGTGTGCACCACCTTACCTTCGTCCACAGCTCTGGTGACTACTTCAAAGTAGTAAATAAGGTTTAGGAGACATGAGCTACCTTTTACAAACCCAAACTGAGTGGGGTCCAGAGTTTGGAGGTTACCTATGTCTTTGTTTATAAGCTCCAATATGATACGTTCCATGGCCTTGCAGACCAGGCTCGCCAGGCTAATGGGGCATTAGTTCCTGGGGTCCATGGTGGTGCCTCCTTTGTGGAGTGGGATAACTGTTGCTGTATGCCATTCACTAGGCACAAAGCCTGAAGTGAGGCTATGACTGAACATGGTACTTAGGAGGGGTGCCAGTTCGTTCTGTAGTTCATGCAGAACGCAGCCTGGGATGTTGTCTGGTCCCATGGATGCTGTGTTCTTGGCATTGGAGAGTGTGGTCTTTACTTGTGCATCCATGATTACAGGGGTTTTGCATTCTTCCAGTATAGAGATGGGCCCTTTGGGGAGGGGGGTAAAGTTTGCAATGAACCTATCTGCCAGGATGTTTGCAATATCAGTTGGTTCTGTATATCTAGTGCCATTGTGCTGTAGCTCAGAGCAGATTTGAGTGTTGGCACTGAGATTCTTGACATAGTTGTAGAATGTTTTGTGTTTGTCTTTAGAATCAGCTGTGATTTTATTTTCGTAATTAGCTTTAGAGGATTTTATGAGGGAATCTCAGCTTCCTACTGAGGCTGACCAGGGAGTTCCTGCAATCGGGGGATTCTACTCTTTTTTGCAACAGCTTCATCCTTCTGTTATAGAGTTTATTTATGGCAGGGGACCACCAGATCGGTTTCCTTTTTTTGGAGGACAGCGTCATGGTTCTATTAGGGATGGCACAATCCATGCACTCGTGTATGTGCTTATACAGTGCATTTGTATAGGATTCAGCAGTCGTATCTCTATTTTCCATCTGTATGGGTGTCGTGAAGTTTGCCACTTCTGTCTTAACAAGCATGAAGTTGGCTTTGGAGAAGTTTTTCACTGTGGTTTCCTTAATGGGGGTGGGGGTTATGGATATCTAGGGTGATTAGCTTGTGGTTGGATTTGGCCAGTGAGGAGTTATCCCCTGGAGTGGAACATCGGTTAACCATACTGGTGATGACCAGGTCCACGATATTGCTGCCCCTGGTGGGGGTATGGACAAGCTGATCCAGTGAGTTGGAATTTATGAATTCCAGAAAACGTTGAGCAAATGAGTTAGTACACGAGTTTTCCCAATTGATGGTGGGGGAGTTTAAATCACCCATTATTAGGGTATTGGGCTGTACCTTAATATTATCCAGTATACCAAGAAACGTTGAGTGGGCATCCAGGGGCATGGCGGGGGATCTGTAACAAGCTACAACCAGGATTGCAGTCTTGCCCCGTGATAGTTGCACTTGGATAATTTCTGCTGTATTATGTTGAGCAACTAATCTGGAGGTGTGAATATCCTTAATGAATATGGACACTCCTCCTCCTTTAGTGTTTCGGAACAGGTTAGGCGGTTGAAAGGTGTGGTATGAATTATAGCCTGGTAATGCAGGCATGCTCTGGAGCCTTGAACCAGGTCTCTGTCACTGCACAGATGTCAATGTTCTCCATTTTAAGGAGTGCCTCAAGTGACTGCATTTGGAGGTTTAGACTTCTAACATTGAGTAGCATTACCTTCAGATTTTGCTTGCTTGTACCTGCTACGGTGGGGAGTTTTTCATTTGAACCTTGCCTAAAAAAGGCATTATAGGGGTGGCAAGAGCCTTAACTAGTATCCGGAATCCCAGGGGCGAAAGGTGCAGGTCATCTCTGGCAAAGCATTGTGGTCTGTCGATCATGTCGTCCCAGGCAGACAGATACTGGATCCCCTTAGAAAGACATCAGAAGCTTAGCCAATTGCTGAAGTCAATCATTTTGTCCTTGTGCTGTGGTATCACTCTGGGCGATGGCAAGATGCTACTCAGGGCTATGGTCATACCTGCCTGGTCTACATGATCAGAAAGCTCTTCCATGTCTCTTTTCATGTAATCCAGAGAGGTACGTCTCAGGTCATTCACACCAACATGGACAATGACAGTCATATTTGTACCTGTTGTGGAGTGACCCGAGTGCATGCGTTACGTGGCGGATCCTGGCACCAGATAGTCCTAGCAAGGGTAATGTCAGCCCTGTGCCCTCCAGAAAAGGGAAATGCTGCATAACAGAAGGGGTAGGTGGGTGGGAAGGAATACTGCAACATGGAAGAGAAGGACATCTATGGTTATGTTAAGATTTTATACAATTTTTCTATGTCCTTCTGTTCCCATGTTGCAGTATTCATCACATATGGGTGAATGCCAAAGATCACAGTGAGGAAAGAGGTGGTGGTCTAGAGGCGGTCTCCAGGAATCCATGAAGGATAGTCCTGGCAAAGCCCGCTCTGGCTCTGGAAATATGGTCTAACTTGTAGTGTTTGGTGAAAGTGTGCACTGATGACCAAGTGGCTGCTTCAAGAAAGGCAGAGGTGCCCAAACCTCTGAAGAAGTCTCCTGAGGAAGCCATAGCCCTGGTGGAGTGTACTTTAACAGTATCCTGCAGGATTTCCCATGGAATTGGTAGCAGAAGGTGAAAGCTTTGGAAACCAGGTTGAAATAGTTTGTTTGGTTACTGCCTTCTCTGGGGCCCTGGGATGGAAGGAGACAAAGAGCTGGTCAGCCTGTCTGAGGGATTTGGTTTTGTACAGGTAAAATCTGAGTTGTCTGTGCACATCCAGGGAATGGCGTACTCTCTCACGGTCCTTCTGTGGATTAAGGAAGAAGTAGGAAAGTGGATGGCTTGATTTAGGGAAAGATGATTCACTATCTTGGGCATGAAGGAAGGGTTGGTTCTAAGAGTAACCCTATCAGTATGGAATACCAGGAAAGGTGGAATAGCCATGAGGGCTTGTAGCTCTGAGACTCTTCTGGCTGAGGTCAAGGCCACGAGTAACGCCATTTTTCATGTACAGTATTTTAGGGAAGCTTTGTCTGCTGGTTCAAAAGGAGGAAGAGTATGCTTTTCCAAAACATAGCTGAGATCCCATGGGGGTGAAGGACTCCTTTAAGGAATAACTTAGCTGATAGTCTGGTCACCAGGGGGGAATCCAGAGGAAGGCATGTTGAAATGGCAGACAAGTGGTCTTTAAGGGAAGAGTAGGGCAAACCTGTCTGCAATAGTTCACACAGGCAAGACAGAACTAGAGGAGTTTCGCTAGAAAGTTGGTCCAACTGTCTTTTGAGACACCACATAGAGTATCTCTTCCACTTAGAAAGGTAAGATTTTCTTGTATTTGGTTTCCTGCCTCCTGCAGGACAGTGAGCATGTCCTCATTGTAAAGGTGTCTGAAGGGGATCAGAATCCTATCAGCCACAGGATGAGATGCAGCAACTGCCACTGTGGGTGGATTTGGGATCCCTTGTGCTGTGTGAGAAGGTCCATACTGAGAGGTAACGTCTTGTGATTGCCCTTGGATAGTTGTAGTAGTAGGGAGAACCAATGCTGTCTTGGCCAATAGGGAGTCAGCAGGAACTTCTGTACAAGTGGAAAGCGGGGTTGGGGGGGGGGGAACACAGAGAAACTTCCCCGTCCAGGAGATTGAGAAGGCATCTGTTGCCATTACCTGAGGGTGTGGAAGCCTGGTGCAGAAGTAAGGAAGTTGCCTGTTGACAGAGGAGGCAAACAGGTCTATTTGAGGTGTATCCCACCGGTGGACCAGGTCCAGGAAAACATCCCTGTGCAGCATACAATCGTGGTTGTTTGTGATGGATCTGCTGAGAGAGTCTGCCTGGGCATTCTGCAGTGAAGGAATGTAGACCGCCTGCAGGGTAACTTCCTGGGAAGTGGCCAGTTACCACAATAGGAGAGCTAGTCTGCAAAGTAAGATTTGGTCCCACCTGTTTGTTGAGATACCACAACTATGTGGTATTGTCTGTAAAGATCTTTAGAGGTCCCTGTTGTAGATAAATTTAGAAAGCCCAAAGGGCCAGGAGAATTGCCCTCATTTCTCAGACATTGATGTGTTCTTTTTTGTGTGGCTATGGCTACAGTCCATGAACTTTCAAAAGGCCCAGAGTTGCTCCCCAGCCCAAGTCTGAGGCATAAGTGTGCATGACAGTGCACAGGAAAATAACTTTCTTGGGTGACGTAAGCCAGGGAACCTTGTCGGCTAGGCTTACGTAGACCCTCGGGCCAATAGCCTAGTACTTACCTATGAACTTATGATCTGTTTGGGTTGGGGTGGTTGGAGGGGAAGACCTAGGCTGAGGTTCACTTGCTTCAACCACCACTGGATTTCTAGTTTGAGGCAAGGATGGCAAGAGAATCATGTACTCCAAGGGGTGTGAGTGCTGGGTCCAGACTGACCTTAGGTACCACTGCAATTTTCTCATATGGGGTCTTGCTAATGGTAACATGGGGATAGTGGCTGTCGTGTAGCCCAGGAGACTGAGGTACTGCCTTGCTGTCAGTTCTGTTGTCTGAAAGACCATTAGCAGGTGTGCTGTCAAGCTTTCCACCTTTTGTTGTGGAAGGTAGGGTCTTCATGAAGTTTGTGCGAATCCTGCACCCCAGGAAGAGAAGGTTGCAGGTGTGATTTTGGGAAGTTGATCTGAAATCTCAGGGACTGTAGGAGGGAGGTGGCAAGAAGTATGTGTTGCTGGAGGGTCTCCTTGCAGCCTGCCTGTACAAGCAGGTCATCCAGATAGGGAAATATCTAGATTCCTTTTGTTCTGCAAAAGGCAATAACTGGAGCCAGATATTTGGTGAATACCCTGAGTGCAGTGGAAAGCCCAAAGGGCAAGGCAGAGAAAAGAAAATGAGAAGGACCCACGGAAAACCTTGGGTATTTCCGGAAACTAGGCTTGATGGGGATGTGAAGATAGGCATCCTTTACATTTAAGGTGGCCATGACTCCTTGGGGAAGCAGTAGTGGAAAAGGTCAACATCCTGAAAGTAGGAATGTGAAGGAAGAGGTTGAGAAGAGAGGGATGCAGGATTGTTCTCCAAGGACAGTCTTTTCTTGGGACTAGGAAAATCCTGGAGTAGAAATCTCTCCCTACTGCAGCCAGTGACACTATTTCTATGGTTCCTTGGTCCAGCAGGGTTTCTAGTAATGGCTGATATAGGTGTTGCTGTTGTTTTGGAGGTTGTGGTATACCCTTTTGCTTTGGGAGCATAAGCCAGGTCATAAAGTACCTGTTTTGAATGACTGAAAGGACCCATTTGTCTGTTGTGACATGTCCACACAGAAAGATGGTGAGAGATGAACTGATAGCGGGAGAAAAGGGGGAAGTGCGGGTTTCAGAGATGGCAGGTAGTCAAATACTACCTGCCCTGTCTTGAAAGGGTGGCCTCTGGCTAGAGGAGACGGAAGCTCTAGCAGGAAGGGGCTGCTTCCTGGTTGATTTTCTAGACCTATTGGGAGCAGCAGGGTAAGGGTGCTTTCTAAAAAACTGAGTTTTAGCAATGTAGTTCCTTTGGAACTTTGGGATGGTTTGAAATCCTGCATCTCATTCCCCTTTTGCTGTAGTGACTTAAATAAATCAGCTGCTTTATTTCCGAACAAAGATCTGATGTCCAAAGGGGCATCAATCAGCTTTGCCCTAAAGTCATCTGAAATGGGCTGGAGACATAACCATGAGTATCTTCTCAAGGCAGATGCTGATGCTGTTGACCTGGGTAAGGCATCATCAGCAACATAACTGCACTTTATGGACTGCCTGTTGACTTGGGAGGTGATAGCCAGAAGGGAAGACAGTGAAGCTTTGGCAGCAGAATCTGGTACATCAGACAATTTCTTTGAGGATTTTTTCCAGGAGAGATGAGGCTTATTTAACCATGTATGTCTGGTAGTTTGTAGCCCTGAAGGCCAGAGTAGTAAAGTGTAAATATTCTTACTCAGAAGCTCCATGGTTTTGCTCTCTTTGTCAGCAGGGAGAATGGTGGTGGTGGGCAATAATTTAGATGTCTTATCTGTGGCTATGGAAATCGTGGCAGAGTCTGCTGAAGGACACTTTACAAGATACTTAGCAGTTTCAGGGACTTTATAAAATCTATCTGGCCTGAGTGGAGCAGGGGGTTGTGAATCAGGGTTCAAGGATGCTGAGGATAAGGCACTCAGGAAGGCAGGCAGAATTGGAGGGACAGCAGTAGGGGATGGGGAATCCATCTGAATGAGGTCATACCTTTTTTGAACCTCATTCATTTCAGAAGATTCCCACTTAAAATGTTCTTTCATCTTGGCAATGGTCTCCCCAAAGGTCAAATCCTCAGATGGGGAGTCAGGCTCAATGGATTCTTTCTCTGGGAAACCATACCTCAAGGGAGAAGGAAGCTGAAGGTATAGGAGAGTGATTGCTCCTCTTCTTCCCTCGTGGATGGGTCAGATGTTTGAGGCCTTGGGCTCAGAAGAGGAGAAGGCTTTAAACAAACTTTGTCTGAAGGCCTGTTAATCAGGCATGCTTTCAGGAGAAGAAGAGATGTGCGTCCTTTTTTTCTTTTCTCAAGAGGCCTGGCAGGCATCTGAAGGAAGGCCTGAAATCAGGCAAATGGAGGGATCCGAAAGACCTACTGGAATCGCTGGATACCCCCCGGTGTCTGAGACCAATGTCGGTAAAACCTCAACAGATGTGCCCTCCAAGCTGGACTGTGCTGCTTCCATGGAGGTACCCATTAAATCCGAAGCAGCGGAGCCCGGATCATCTACCAGGCAGAGGGTCAGACATAGGAGGCGCAGTGGTAGAGGTAGGCCTGGTAGTCTTGGTCTTCTTTTTTGGCAGCTCGGCAGGTATGTCAACAAAACCCTACATACCCAATTTGCTTTAGGTCACTCATTTTCTAGGTAGAGGTCGAGTGCATGCAGGTATCTGTGCAAGGTTTTGGTCACCAACACCTGACAAATGGATCAAGCCCTGCGCGACTGACCTAAATAGAAGAGACACTGATCGTGGGTGCCCTTGTGGGGTATCTGACGGCCGCACTTACACTTGCCCTTTCTGGATTACACGAACGAACAGGAATTAAATAAAATGACTGAAAGGTTCCCAAATGGGGCACTTATCTGATTTATCATAATCTGGCTGCTGGGATAGCAGGAACACCTCATGTTCGACTGGCAGCAGAGAAGTTCTGAGGGCTGGTGCATGCAGACGTCACTTTTATGGTCCAAGTTGTGTTAGCCATGTCAGATGTTCCATGCACCATACAGTGATTGAAAACTTTTGTATATTGGCCAGATGTTTGAGTAACAAGAGGAGAAATCCCATATGTGATGAATACTGCAATATGGGAATAGAAGTACATCAGCTGAAGGAAAGCGGTCTAAAGTCAGTGGTTAGTGTGCCAAACCTTCAGAGGTTTTTTTCTCCAGAGGGGAAAAAAACTTTACAAGGTTTCTTTCCCTAAAGAAAGGGAGGTTAGAGCTCTGTTGACTAAGAGTTCGATAAGAGCAAGGAAGGGGGGAAAACATCCACATCCTTTATAAAACCTAATTAAGGAAAGGGGAAGGAGAAAAAGTGTTCCTACTGCAACAGTAATCTACTTGAGGTTCTAGTGTTATGGCACATTAATTTACAAAACGACACTATATTCATCATTAGATCACTGTTGCAGTAGCCTAAGCTATTTGGTCAAATACCAGAGCTTAAGAAGTAAAGGCCAGTGTCAGTGGTGCAACAGCTAGCGTACTTGTCTTTGGAGTAACCTATGAACCTAAAAGGAAATAGGAGAGTTCAGGAGTGCCTACAGAATAGGTCTAGCAAAGCCTGCTCTGGACCTAGAAAGAGAGCCTGATTCAAAGTTACTGCCTCTAGTATACTTCTAGATTCCACACCTTTCCAAAAGGTCAAAGTAGTAGCCAAAGCCCAGGTACAGTTCACTTTGACCATGTCAGGAAATGTCTTATGGTGAGAGTAACAGAAAGCAACAGAAAGCGAAAAAAAAACATTTTGTCTGCTTTGAAACAGATTGCCCTTTTTCTTACCTGCATAGTAAATACACAGTTGATCAGAATTTCTGAAGGCTTCTCTCCTGTCAAATATAGTATCAGAGTTGCCTGTTGACATCTAGAATGTGTAAAATTCTCTCCCCCCTACTTTTTTGTTCTGGATAGAAAACAGGGAGATGTACTGTGTGGTTCAAGTAAAACTATGCATCAACATTAGGCATAAATGTATAATCTGTTCTCAAAGATAGCTCATCCTTGTGAAACAGCAGATAAGGTTGAATCACCATAAAGTACAGTTTTGTACCTACCATAAATGTAGATGTCCGATAGGAATGCATCTGCAGTCCTTACAAATGGGTTGTCCTGTCGTCAGGCAGCCCTTCGGTCGGCCGGATTCCAAAGTCTGGGTCTGGCTTCGGCTGGTGTCGCACTTCACCCGACGTCATTGCGGCAGTTCTTCGGGTATAAAGGCATCAGCCGACGCCATTTTCCTCAGTGTTTCTTGCCCCAGATGCCAGGTGCCCTCTTGGATGGCTAAATTTGGATAAATGCCAAAGTTTCCAAATAGTAGAGAGCAAACACATAAAATAAGCATGTATGTACATATATACAACAAATACACCATAATAGATCCCCCCCAAGCTAGCTGAAGGTTGGCAAATACCCTAGGAGTACCTCAGAGGGGAAGGTGGGAGGGTAATCCTGACTGCAGATGCATTCCTATCGGACATCTACATTTATGGTAGGTACAAAACTGTACTATGTCCTTCAAGGATGCATCTGCAGTCCTTACAAATGGGTAGAATACCATAGCTAAACTAGGGGAGGAGGAAAAGAGTAGAGATTATGGTGTAGTTAGGATCCCTTGCAAAACAGCAGTGGCAAAACCTGCTCGGGATCTAGAGTATAGAGGTAAATTGTAATGCTTGGCAAATGTATGCATGGAGGTCCAAGTAGCAGCCTCTATAATGTCCTTGGTAGCCACTCCTCGTAAGAAAGCTGTGGTAGTGGCTGTAGCCCTTGTGGAGTGAGGCCTGATGTTCTCTGGAGTTTTCTTTCCATGGTAGGAGTAACAAAATCTAATGCAATTTCCTATCCATTTGGAGATTGTCTGTTTTGAAATTGGTTTTCCTTCCTTTCCTGTTGCATATGCTTCCAGAAGCTGGTCAATTTTTCTATTGGTTTTTGTCCTGTCCAGGTAGTAGCGTAATTGTCTATGTACATCCAAGGTATGCAAGAGCCTTTCTCCCCTGTTCTGTGGGTTGGGGAAGAATGTAGGTAGGTGGATAGCCTGATTTAAAGAGACTCTGGATACCACCTTAGGCATAAATGTAGGATTTGTTCTCATGGACACTATCTTGATGGAAGATCAGGAAGGGTTGCACTGCCATTAATGCCTGTAGTTCAGAGACCCTCCTTGCTGAAGTTATTGCCAGCAGGAAAGCAGTCTTCCAGGATAAGTACTGTAATTCTGCTGTTAATGCTGGTTCGAAAGGGGGAAGTGTCAATTTTTCTAGCACAAAGTTCAAGTCCCATGCTGGCAGTGGTGGTTTCCTGGGAGGTTTTACATTTTTAATTCCTCTCAGAAACTGTCTGAGCAGAGGATGAGAGAAGACTGGAGGATCCAAGCTGTATTCAGCTGAAATAGCTGATGCATGTATCTTGATGGAAGAATAGGACAGGCCTGTATGGAAGAGCTCTGCCAAATACTCCAGGATGTTGGCTATGTTCACCAGTGTCACATCTTGCCCCTTTGCAGTACTCCAAATGAGATATCTTTTCCATTTTGCTGCATAATTCTTTCTTGTTGAAGGTCTACGAGCCTCCAGGATTATGTCTTTAACCCTTTGGGATAAATTTGGGTTAATTGTTGTTATGTAATGTTCCAGGCAGTTAGCTGCAGAGTCTTCAGGTTTGGATGCAGGATGTTGTAGTTGTTCTGTGTTGACAGCAATGGGATCAGGGGGAGTGTCCATATTTGTCCCCGAGACATGCTCCTCAGCAATGGATACCAATGTTGTCTTGGCCAGTCTGGAGCTATCAGAATGATCCTCGGACGTTCCTCTTTGATCTTCAGAAGCACCTTGTGCATCAAAGGAAGTGGTGGGAATGCGTATGCTGTCAGGTTTTTCCAACTGAAGGATAGGAGTCCACCTTCCAAGCAAGTGGGTGGTACGTCCTTGTGCAGAATTTCTTTAGCTGGTGATTGAGTGGGGATGCAAACAAGTCTATTTGTGGTAATCCCCATTCTCTTGTGATGGCTTTGAAGATGTCTGGATGCAGCATCCATTCGTGGGCATCTGTGGTAGTTCTGCTTAGTATGTCTGCTAGAATGTTTTCCTTCCCCGGTACAAAAATTGCTTGTAACTGAATGTTGTAGCTCAGAGCCACATCCCATAGGTCCAGTGCCAGCCGGCATAGGGGATATGAATGTGTGCCTCCCTGTTTGTTGATGTACCACATAACTGTGGTGTTGTCTGTCCTTATCATCAACTGGCCTTCTTGGATAAAAGGTCTGAATGACTGGATTGCCAATTTTACTGCCATCATTTCCTTTAGATTTATGTGCAGGTGCAGCTGGTCTTGAGTCCATAGGCCTTGAATGCACTTGCCCAGCATGTGTGCCCCCCAACCGAGGTCTGAGGCATCTGTCGTGATGGTTTGTCTTGGTTGACTGTTGCAGAAGGGCAATCCTGTGTTTGATTGACAGGCCTGAGCCCACCATAGGAACTCTTGCTTCAGGCATGGGATTATTGGAATTTTGGTCTGTAGGCTGTGCTTGTGTTGGGACCACAAATTCTTTAGGTACCACTGTAGCTTTCTCATATGCAGTCTGGCATGAGGGATCAGTATTATGCAGGATGCCATGAAGCCTAGAGCTTGTAGCACTTTTCTTGCAGTTAGATGGTTCTGCTTTGTTAATGCCAGGAAATAGAGAGGTAGTTGCTCTTTCTTTTCTGCAGTTAGGAATGCCATTTGTTTTGATGTGTCTAGTTCTGCACCCAGAAAGGTTATTCTTTGGGATGGAATCAGCCTTGACTTTTTTATATTGACTGTACATCCCAGGGCTTGCAGCAGGTAAATGACTCTTTGTAAGTCTTCTGTTAGCTTGCTTTTGTTGTCCGCTTTTATCAGGCAGTCGTCCGGGTAGGGATAAATTTGAATCCCCTGAAGTCTGCAATGAGCGATTACTGATGCCAGGCATTTCGTGAACACTCTGGGCGCAGTAGATACGCCAAAGGGCAATGCTGAGAATTGATAATGCTCTGATCCTGCAAGAAATCTGAGGTATCTTCTGCAAATTGGTCGTATGGGGACGTGCAGGTATGCCTCCTTGAGATCTAGAGTTACCAGCCAAGACTCCTTGCCCAGCATGGGAAGAAGCTGCTGTAGGGTCAGCATTTTGAATTTTGGAACAATGAGGAATGTGTTTAAGGCGGACAGGTCTAGAATAGGCCTCCATTTGTTTTCTTTTCTTGGTACCAGGAAGAGTCTGGAGTAAAATCCCTTTCCTTGCTCCATAGATGGTACCTTTTCCACAGCTCTCATTCTTAATAATTGAGATATTTGCTTTAGAGCTTCTGACCTTTGAGTAGGTGGTAGGTTTGGCATTGCTCTCTTTCCTGGTAGAGTATGGAAATGGAACCTGTAACCTTGGTCTATAGTTTGCAAAATCCATTTTTCTCTTGTGATGCAATGCCAGTTCTTTGAAAATAAGGTTAGCTTTCCGCCTAAGGGTGCTTCTAGTTGTTCCCTGGTAGGCGGTGTCACCGCCAAGTCACTGAGATTGAGTCATTGTAGTGGTGGTGGCTGCATCCGTGCCTTGCTGGTTGTTACCTTGCCACTGGCGTCCCCTGTAGGCACCCCTGGATTGGTTTCTGCCTCTGGAGCGCCTATTCCTGCCTCTTTGTGTCTTAGAGGAGTCCGGAAAGGACCAATTCTTGGAGGGCCAGTTCCTGCTAAACCTTGGAGGTTGAACCTGTAAGAAATCTTTCACTGTTGGTACAGATTTTGCCTTCTCTTCCATCTTTTTTAGTACCTGCTGTGCAGGGGAACCAAATAAATTGACCTTGTCCATGGGTGCATCCAAAAGCTTTGATTTGACATGGTCTGGTAATGCCTGTTCTTTCAACCATGCATGCCTCCTGATAACTGTGCCAGTCATGGCTGATCTAAAGGAAGCCTCCAGTGCATCATAGCCACATTTTAAAGAATGGTTACTAACCTGCTGTATGTTATGTACCATTTCTTGAACATACTTTTTATCTAAAGATTCTTCAGAGGACAGCTTTTTAGTTATGTGGTCAAGCATAAACTCTTGATATTGAATCATATGGAATTGGCAGTTCAAAGCTCTAGCTAACAAGGTAGCAGAGGTGTAAACTTTTTTACCCCATCTCTCTAAGGACCTGGATTCCCTTTCAGAGGGGAGGGGGTTTTTAGTAGAAGTAGCTGCTACAGCTTTAGGGCCCTGGGAGATAGTCTCTGGATCTGCAAAAGGAGCCTTGTATAAATGGTGATGAGTGTCCGGGACCCTGTAGAACATATCGGGCTTAGCAGGAGCCGGAGGTAATGAATCAGGAGCAGTGCAAGCATCATTAAATGCATCATCTACAACAGAAAGAACTGGAGGTATAGCTAAAGGCCTATGTTGTGGCAAATGTAGAAAGGTCCTAAGCCTTTTTCTGGAGTCTGAGAAATCTTGGCCCTGCCACTGAAATTGTTCCCTCATAGCATGCAAGGTTTCCCCAAAGGAAAATTCCTCAGGCGGAGAGGCTGAAGGGATGGACTCTTCAACATCAGAGTCTTCGTAAGGAGAATAAGTAGCCTCAGGAGGGTCTGTATGTTCTGAGTCATCAGAGGAATCATCTGTGGATACTGGCTCAGGGGGCTCTGCTCTAGGCCTCTTTTCTGGAGGAGGGAGAGAGGCCCTGTCTGGATGAGGCTGGGATCCACGAATTAAGGAGATGAGATCCTCAGCCAAAGAAAGCATATGGGAGCTGGTGCTGGGCCTGTGAGAGGGGGGTTTGGCAGGCACTGTTTTTGATGCTTTGGCTGCTTTAGCCCTGGCAAAGGCCTTAATAGACATAGCTGCAGGAGGCCTAGCAGCTCCACGTGCAGGGGTTGAAATATCCAGGGGAATGGAGTCTGATAATTCCTGTGAAACCGCAACAGAAGGTTGGATTTCAGTAGCCGATTCTACCAGGTTGGAAGAGGCCTCGGTAGAAGGCATGGTTTCGGCTGAAGAAAGAACCGCTTGCTCGGTTTCGGCCGAAGCCGAGACACTCGCGGTTTGCTTAACCGCGGTTTCGTCCGAAACCACGGACCGTGAGTGTCGGTCCTTTTCTTTGTGTTTTTTGGTAATTTGCGTTGTCGGAGGATCCGACGGCATAATATAGGCAAAATCGGAGCCGAAAATCTGTTCAGCAAACTCCGACCGACGTCTAAGCGTCCGTCGGTTAAAAGAAGCACAGGCTAGACAAGCTGCTACGTCGTGGTCTGGGCCTAAACAATGTATGCAGTAGGAGTGGAAAACTTTATGAGGTATTTGTTTCCCACAAGATAAACAGTTATTCACTTTCTCTGACATCGGCTGAGGCAAGAAAGAGTCCCCAACGGGGTACTTAGCTTTTTAGAAGTCTTCGAAGTAATATTCGGTAGTAGTAAACTCTGGATCTGACCGACCGGCACTTGCGAACAGCTTCTGCTTCGAGCGCCACGCGGCAAGAAAGACTGAGGAAAATGGCGTCGGCTGATGCCTTTATACCCAAAGAGCTGCCGCAATGACGTCGGGTGAAGTGCGACACCAGCCGAAGCCAGACCCAGACTTTGGAATCCGGCCGACCGAAGGGCTGCCTGACGACAGGACAACCCATTTGTAAGGACTGCAGATGCATCCTTGAAGGACATCAGCCTGTAACTCAGATGCTCTTCTTGCAGAAGTCAGAGCACAGAGTAATGCTGCTTTCCAAGATAAAAACTTCACACCAGCCTCATGAGCAGGTTCAACAGGAACAATAAGTTTCTCCACAACAAAATTAAGATCTCTGTCTTCTAGATGGGCAAATATGTAACACCCCTTTCAAAAGCTGTTCCATTTGAGGCACGGCAGAAAGGGAGAGATTCCAGGGAAGACGAGCAGAGATGGAAAACAGGTGATTCTTGAAAGAAGAGCAAGAAAGGTCAGAGAATAACAGTACACACACACACACTGTAAAACCAGAGGTGTTTGGATCTGAAAAGGGTCCTGGTTTTTCCTTTGGCAGCATTAGCTATGTCTGAAATTGCCCATGCACACCTACTTTCTACCCTCCTGTACGCCTCACCTGTCCTTATTAACGTGAATAAATCAGTACTTGGTAAACTCTCAAACTGTTATAGCTATGTTGCCAGATTACAGGATCGAAACATCGGACACCACTGCCAAAACCTCAAACTTCTAGGGTGGCTAGAACTTCCCAATTTACTTCATTATAATCAACTTATAGTTATGCATAATGTTTTCAACCACACAGAAAACACTCCTGGTCTAAAAAATCTCATCCACACCTATTGTACTCCCAGGCCACTTCGTTCCTCAAACAAACAAACCTAATAACTCAGCCAGTGCCTCACTATTTTCTAATTTTGTAGGCAAAGTCTGGAACTCACTTCCAGCTGACCTTCACACAAATAGTCTTGCACTCTCTATTCAAAAAAAGCCTCAAACAACATCTTATGGCACACTGGCTATATCCATGTACCAATCCTAACTAACTCTCTTAACTACCTTGTCAAGCACCTCTCTCTCCTCTCTCTAACAAACATATGCAACTCATGACTTTTCACCTTGTCATGCTTTATATCTTCCCCTCCCATTCAACCTCCTTGCTCAAATATTTCTTATTCCTTATTCCTTTTCCATACTTTTGCACTGCCATACAACTATTTCTAAATCAAATTTACTCAGGGGATATCCTACACTAATTCTCGCTTTTCCATACCTTTACCTCTTTACTGGACTAACTAGAACTTTTCCTAATGCCCTATAACCTCAGTCTATTGGTATCTTTTTGAATTGTTATTAACAGTTGACTATTTGTTAATATATGAAGTTATGTCTCACTGTTTTTTATCTGTATGACTGGAGCTTTTATTACAACATTCTGTATGTATCAATGAAGCATATTATACGAAGATATACTGTACAATATTATTCATACGCGAGATGGAGCTTTTCTCCCCGGGCCTCCGCTGAAAATGGGCATGTATCCAGTTGAAATATCCCGGTCAACAAATGTAAACTAAAATAAATAAATATTTACCATTTTCCAAACATTATTTTCTAGTACAAGGTTTCTTAGCTTTCTTTAGTATCTGCTGGAATTCCTCAGAAAACAGGTGACTAAAAGGTACTAAAAAATTCCATCATCCAGGCAGAGAGATGAAATTAAAAGTTGGAGTGCATCAAACAACCCCATCCTGTGAAGAAGCTTGCAGTAATTGCCATTCACCATTTTCAAAAGACACAAACACTGTTGCCTGGGCCAAAAGGGGGCAACCACAGTTACCCTGATAGAGTCCTACTAGACTTTTAGAAGAACCCTGTATCCCTGGAAAGGTTGAAAGGCATACAGAAATAAACTAAAAAGCATCTGACGTTCAGTCCTGCATGCAAGGAGTTCTGGAGCAAAATGTCTTTGTCTGTTGTGAATGCTGGCAAACTGATCTACTTGGAGTTCCCCACAGCTGGATCAATTTCTGGAAGGTCCCCATATTCAAATCCATTCACAGGGTCTGCACTCATCTTGCTTAGATCATCTGTAACAATACTCTACTCTAAACTTAAATAGCCTGTAGAAATAGACTACACTGACTTGCTAGTTCTCAGACTGCCACAGCTAGTTTGCAAGGTGACTAAGATCTGTCTCTTCCTCTGTTTATGTACCACATCACTGTGGCATTGTCCGTGATTACTAGCGGAGGGCCTGAGACCTAAAGATAATTTGGAGATATGACAGAATTTATTAGTCATCATTTCACTGACAATTATATGTTTCAGTCTGTCCTGATTATTCCACAAATTCTTAACTTTCATCCCCTTGGATGCAGCTGCCCAAGCAAAGCTTGAGGAATCTGTGGTTACAGAATAGAGTCTAGAAGGGAAAAGGGGACACCTGAGTTGAGAGATGGTGGATTCACCAACCAGAGTAACTTCTTTTTCATGCATCCCAGTACTGGAATCTAAAATGATAGGAAATGTTAGTCTTGGGTCCAAACTGATTTGAAGAACCACTGAAACTTTCTCATATGAAGTCTAGCCAAAGGAATCACAGGAGCTGTAGAGGCCATGAAACCCAGAATCCTGAGATATTCCATGGCAAATCTCACAGACTGATCAGAATTTTTCCTTGCAGAATTCTACTTTGTCCTGAGGAAAAAAAGCCAGCAAGAGAGAGATATCCAACAGACATTCCAGAAATAGTAGTTGTACTTAATTTGTCTTCAACCTGTGGGTTACGGATCCGAGCCGGCAACTTTTCTAACATCAGCTTTGAGCTCCAAAATCCTCCCCTTACCCATAAATACACCTCCACTGCCTTCTATCCCCAGATCGAGCTTGCTGAATTTATACTGAGAAACCGACCTGATAAATTTACTTGTGACCTATACTGCAGCCCATAGGCTGATCATGCGCCAAGGTCCGGGGGAATGACAGTTGAAGACAAATGAAGTACAACTACTCAGATGCAACGTTATGGTGAGTACATAACTTCTTTATCTGAAGTAGTTTACTTCATTTGGTCTTCAACCTGTGGGACAGCCCTCATGGAAGGATATTCCGGAGCACTGCGGAACCAAAGGATGCTCTCCTTCTGGAAGTCAAATCCAATTTGTAATGAGAAATAAATGTGTGAGATGAGGACCAAGTAGCTGCAGAACAAATGTCATCCAAAGACACTCTAGACCAAAAAGCCACAGACCTAGTAGAATGAGCTTTTACCTGACCTGGAGGAGATACACCTCTGTCCTTATAGACCTGCAAGATGCATGAAGAAATCCATCTAGCTATAGTGACCTTGGAGATGGGTTTCCCCAAAAAGGGTTTGTAGAAGGAGACAAACAATTGATCAGATTTACAGAAAGTTTTTGTCCTGTGTAAACAGAATCGTAACTGCATGAACATACAACTTGTGGAGTTTGTATTCCATCTCGTTCGTAAAATTAGGAAAAAACACAGGCAAATTAATAGTCTGAAACTGACAGGTGATGCCACCTTAGGAAGAAAGGATGGACTGGTTCGAAGGGAAACTCTGTCTTTGTGAAAAATCATGTACAGAAGTTTGAGGGACAATGCCTGCAATCAGAAACCCTTCTTGCAGAGGTAATAGCCAGCAGAAAAGCTGTTTTCCAAGATAAAAATTTTAGATCTGCAGTTGCAGCAGGTTCGAAAGGCGGAGCAACCAAAGCTTGAAGAACCATAGTAAGGTCCCACGGGGGAACAGGATCTTTGACCGGGGGGACATAACAAAAAGATGCCTTTAACAAAGGCTTTACACGGTCTTGAAGATGCTAAGGAGGCAAAATTCTCGCCAACATGAAAATGGGAAATGGCAACCAACTGAACTTTGACAGTATTAGAACTAGCTCTGTGCTGAAAAATATCAGCTAGAAAATCAAGAATGGCAGAAATAAGGGCCGTGAAAGGGTCTAAATTCCTTTGGGATGCCCAGAAAGAAAAACGTTTCCACTTGCTGCGATAAACCTTCCTGGTCAAAGACTTATGAGCAGCTACCAAAATTGATACAACTGAGGAGGATAATCCGGGAGTCCTAGCAATTACTGCAACTGGAGCAGCTTCAGGCTGTCCAGACTCGGATGACGCACCCCCGAAGGGTGTGAAATTAAATCCTGAATGGGATCTATGATCCAAGGTGGAGCAAGAAGGTGAGACCAAAGGAAGGGAAATCATACCTGGCGAGGCCAAAATGGGGCAATGAGGATCACTTTGCTCCCCAGTTGACAAGCTTTCTGCAGAAACCTCGGAATGAAAGTTACTGGCGGGTAAGCATACAGAAGACCGGGAGGCCAAGCATGAACTAGAGCGTTTCTGGGGGACTCCCCCAGCAGGGGGTTCAGAGCGAAAAACTTGCTGCACTTCGTGTTGGAAGGAGTTGCGAAGAGATTGCAGCAAGGCAGACCCCACACGCTGAAGATCTGTTCCACTATTGACAGATTCAGAGACCACTCGTAAGGCATCAGAATGGTCCTACTTAGCCTGTCCGCTTGAATGTTGGACCATCCCAAAATGTGCAGAGATGAGAAAGCGACCAGTGGAAACCGCCCATTACCACACTCTCATGGCCTTGTGACAAAAGGAGGTAAGATCTGGTCCCTCCCTGTTTGTTGATACATCAGACCACTGACATGTCTAACTGAATAGCAATCGTCCCCAGAGGAAGAAGGGCATGAAGGGCCTGCAAAGCTAGAAGGACCGCCCTCATCTCTAGGACATTTATATGCAAGCTAATCTCTATGGGGGACCACAGGTCTTGGACTGTCCTGCCCAAACAATGCCCCCCCACCCGAGTTGGGTGGCATCCATGGTCACTGTGGTTTGGGCCGGGGCTGGAACAAAGGGTCATACCTCCAAAATGTCCGGAGAACTCATCCACCATATGAGGGACGATCTACACACTCGACTGAGTTGCATAGGATAAGTGAATGGCAAGCCCAACAGGGACCACTGAACAGCTAGGGTCCACTGCAGAATCCTCATGTGTAACTGAGTACACAGGAGAAGAGATATGGCTGTCGCCATCAAGCCCAGGGCCCTCAACACAGATTCCACTATTGGAAGATGAGAACGGTAGACCAGGGAGACATGCATCCTCAGGTTTTGAACCCTCTCCGAGGTTAGAAATATTCTGCACTGAAGAGTGTCTATCCTAGCAGCCCCTGTACAGGATCTAGGAGAGATTTGGATGTGCTGATTGTGATCCCCAAAACTCAGGGCAAGTGTCAGGAAATAATCCTTGGTTTGGGAAAGTAGATGCCTGGTGGGAGCAGTGAGGGGCCAATCGCCCAGGTATGGATAGACCTGAATCCCCTGAAGCATCAGGTGAGCTGCTACAACCGCCATCATTTTGGTAAACACCCTAGGGTAAGACCAAAGGGTAGGGCTCAAAATTGGTAATGATGGACTCCTAGTCAGAAGCGGAGAAATCTCCTGGAGCTTCTGTGCATTTTTATGTGATAGTAAGCATCCTGGAGGTCTAACGAGCACATTCAGTCGCTCTCTTGCAGATACGGCATGATGGACTGCAACATGACCATCCAAAACTTCTCTTTGGCAACTGACAGGTTCAGGGTAGAGAGGTCCAGAATGGGCCTCAAGTCCCCCATTTTCTTTGGCACCAAAAAGAACCTGGAGTAGAAGCCCGTTCCAGACTGATCTGGGGGGACGGTTTCGATGTCTCATTTTACTAGCAGCTTGGAAATTTCCTGTGCTGCTGCCTCCCTTTGTGTGGGTGGTACGTCTAGGTGTCTGGGAGATATGGGGGAAACCACGAAGGGGATAGAGTACCCTCTCCATATGATCTCAAGCACTCAGCGGTCCGTTATGGACTCCCATACCGCTGGGTCCAAGGACAATCATCCCCCGACTGCCATCATTGTAGAACAGCCGGGCAACCCCTCAGGGTTGCTGCCGGGGTCTGTCCGAGAAAGGGTCTCCAAGACCCGAAGTTCTGCAAATCCCCTCTGCCTCTGGGCCAGCGTCCACTCTGTCCCCCTCTGACTCTGGGGGAAGAAGAGCCCTGAGTGTCCCGGGAATACTGAAACTTCCAGAACCACATCTTTTTTTGCGCTCTCTGGTTCCAAGAAAAGGACCTTTGAGGGTTAGAGAAGCAGGTCTCCTCCGGCTCCGGGGAGAATCTCGGAGATTGGAGTAGAGGGGAGTCACAGATCCATGGAGTTTTGATGGGAGAAATGAGGTCCGGGGACCGCTTCCTCTTTCCCCTCATCTTTGACTCTCTCTCTCCCTTTCTCTACCTCTCTTCTGCTCTGCTGACACAGGCTTAGATACAGGAGGTTGAGTTCCAGCTTGGGAGGGAGGAGAAGCCAGAGGAAGAGAGGATGGACAGGTGGCCACAGCAGCTGCTGTGACCAATGCCAAAGATGAGGAAAGAGAGTCGGGAGGAGGAAGAAGACCTTTGAGAGGCAACTTGGCCTTCCTATCCTTTAGGGCGCGGGGGTTGAAGCCCTCACAAATACTACATTCCACACTCAGGTGGGCCACACCCAAGCACAAAACACACAGTGTGTGGCCATCCGCTGGGGAGAGCTTATGGTCACACTGTGCAGTGTTTGAACATCTTTTCAGCCATAACAGAAAGATAGCCTCAGAAAAAAAAAAACAGGCAAGATCTTTCTAAATTACAACACACACACACACACTCACGGGGGGGGGGGGGGGCTACTACTTACCCCACAGAAACAAACTACTCTAAACTACCTAAAACCACTAACACTCGACGCACCAAGAGAGAGGAGGAGAAAGGGGACCTATACTAACACTAATCTGAAGAAAAAGAGAAAATGTTCCTACTCACAGAATTTTATAACCCACTGCTAGTTGGAGCTCAAAAGACACGATGTGAAGCAAATCGTGGCAAACGAGATCTGGGGATGGAAGGCAGTGGAGGTGTATTATGGGTAAGGGGAGGAATTTGGAGCTTGGAGCTGATGCTAGCAAAAGTTGCCAGCTTGGATCCGATTTGGATCCGTAACCCACAGGTTGAAGACCAAATAAAGTAAACTACTTCAGATTGAAAGATTTCTCTATGCTCAGTTGAAATTGCAGAATCAGAAGAAGGTTCTTTACCAAAGTCAGACATTCTTGACAACTTGCAACAAAATCTGCAAAAATAAGGCAGTTGTCTAAATATGGACAGATGTGTATGCCCTGCAAACTGCCAGGCATTTTGTAAGCACCACTGGAGCCGAAGACAAGCCAAAAGGTACAGTAGAAAACTGAAAATGTAAACCAGATGCAGAAAAAACAAATAGTTTTTGAAATCTTTGAGAACTGGAATGCGATAAGCATCTTTTAAATCCAGAGTTACTAGAAAACTGATAAGTGGAATGGAAGATAACAGACTATAGAGAAAGCATTTTCAATTTTGAGATTTTAATGTGAAGGTTTAGAAAAGAAAGGTCTGGATAGATAGGTTTATAGATAAGTACCAGGCTAGCTGCCCTACAGGGCCATTTTAAGTCTAGCCAAATTTACTTTTTATGCGTGAAATAACCTATCCCATTTGGTTATAGATAGGCCTTACCCATTCCTTGGTCAATAATTATAGATTACCTATAATGAGAATAATTGGGATCATAACATACATTTGAGAGGACCCACATATGGGATAAAGCATTTACGAGCTGCCTCTATCCATTAGTAGTACAGGGGGCATTCTCGGGGTAAATTTTCCATTTCCACCCACAGATTTAAGTTGCACTTCAATATGGATAGGGATGAACTTTGTTTTATATGGATGGGGAATCTGTTCCACAGCAACAGTATCCTCTGCGAGCTATACCTGCCCCTCCTGCTGATGTTGCAGAAGAGGTTTAGATCCTTAGACCGAGCATTTCTAATGTCATCTGACTTGTTGATGTGCAGTAAATCCAACTGTAATGGGTCAGAGGATGCCTTGTATGGCAGACGTAGGTTACCTCTCAGCAGTCTGCAGGATACAGAGTATAGTGACAGGGCTTTGAGTTGGTCCATGTAGAGCATGGTGTTTAGACCTTGCATCCTTTTAGTACATCACCTTTGTCAGTCTTCCAGTTGTTGCACGTGTCCAAACATATATTTGCCCGAGGGGGCATTACATTCAATAACTGGCTTAATGAGGGTTGAATAATGAGCGACAATGATATCCCAGATCTAGACACAATCCCTTTGTTTCTAAGCTGTGTAATACAAACAGACTTTCTTACAATACACACATATTGGTCAAAAGTTAGGTCACTGTCCACATAGGTTCCTACAGCCCGAAAGTACATTTGTGTAAAATCTTAACATAACAGTAGATGTCCTTCTCTTCACTGTTGCAGTATTATTTACTAAAGGGATTCTCTACCTAGGGTAGCCCAAGGTCCGGCCAGTATACCAAGACTTTGTCACACCTATGCTCTCCACTCATGGCACAGGGCATAAGGGTAACATACTGATGCACATACTTCTGAACTGAAAAGCCCCAGGAGGAACAACAGTCCAAAGAGAGAAGGAAGAACATGTGCATCCACAAGGAATAAATGGAAGAGAAAAAGGGGGAGGAGGGAGAGAGTGAATACTGCGATAGTGAAGAAGACATCTATTGTTATAGCAAGATTTTACAAAACTGTGCCATGTCCTTCCATATCAATGTTGCAGTATTCTTTACTAAAGGGAAAGTATGAAAGCTCAACAGGAAACTTGGGAGGAGGAAGGCCCAGCAGAGCCCTCAAGAAACCCATACAGGATAGCCCTAGCAAAGCTAGCGCTTGCTCTGGAAAAGGTATAGACAGATGTCTAAGCAGCTGCTTCAAGAATCGAACTGGTATCCAATCCTTTGAAAAAAAGCACTAGAGGAAGCCATGACCCTGGCAGAATGAGCCTTTATAGAGGCAGAAAGACATTACCCATGAAAGGAATAACAAAAAGAAATGGCTTTAGAGATCCATGAAGACGTACTTTGCTTGGAAACCGCTAAACCTAAAGATCTAGGATGAAAAGAAATTAAAAGCTGCTCTGATTTGTGAAGGTCTTTAGTCTTATTTAAATAATAACTGAGTTGCCTATGCAAATCCAAGATGCGAAGAACCTTCTCACTAGCAGACTGTGGAATGGGAAAAAAGGTGGTCAAATTAACAGACTGAATGAGAGAGAATTTCTTAACCACCTTGGACATAAAAGAAGGATTAGAAGAGACAACCTGTCCCTATGAAAAACTAAAAAAGGAGGAAGAGCCTTAAGCTTAGATACTCTCTTAGCGAAGTAAGGGCCAGAAGAACAGTCTTCCATGTACAATCCTACAAGGAATCTGAAGTCGCAGGCTAAAAAGGAGCCAAAGTCAATTTTTGAAGAACAAACTTACAGTCCCAGGAAGGAGGAATAGGCTTCCTGGGAGGTGTAATATGAAGGAGACCTTTAAGAAACTGTTTGACCTCAAACCTAGAGGCAAGAGGAGAAGACAAAGGCAGACAAGCGGAAACAGCTGAAAGGTAAGCTTTAACTGAATAATACTTCAACCGAGCATGAAGCAATTCACACAAAAAAGACAGCCAGAGAAATATCCGCGTTAAGTGGATCCTGGTTATGAGTAAGGCACCAGACAGAAAATCTCTTCCATTTAGATGCATAGGATTTCCTGGTAGTGGGCGTCCTGGCCTCTTGCAAAACCCAAAGCATGTCCTCAAAAAAAAAAAAAAAAATGCCTAAAAGTGATCAAAACCCTATCACCCACAGTGGAAGTTGAAGAGAAGACAGCGGAGGATGGATGAGAGACCTCCCCTTTGTCTTGTGCGAGTAGGTCCACCCTGTGAGGTAACTTGTGGTGATTACCCTTGGCTAGGTGCAGAAAAGGGAACCAATTCTGTCTGGGCCAGAAGAGAATCACCAATATGATTTGGGGGAGTCCTGCTTCATCTTGAATAGGACCCTCAATATAAGAGGAAGGGGAGGAAGGAGCTTGGAAGGTTTATCCGAAGAAACAGATGCAACAGAAGGGTCAACTGAATGACATCTGAAGAGAAATTTAATCAGGCACCTTATAAAACCTGTCAGGCTTTTTAGGGACTGGCGATAAGGAATCATGAGCCTGAAAAAGTGTCTAAACAGGGTAGCTAGGATTGGAGGGACAGCAAAGGGCTTGGGGGTTCTACCAGGAGAAGCTCATAACACCGCTTCTGGATATCAGAAACCTGAGTATAGTCCCATTTAAAGAATTCCATCAAATGAGAGATACTAGCCCCAAACATTCATCAAAAGAATAATCAGGACAAATGAATCCTTCTGTTCAGAACCATAGCCCAATGGAAAAGGAATCTGAGAGAAGTAAGCCAAGGACCCCATCACCAGAGTCCAAGTCCTCATCAGAAAAGTCCTGCTACTTAGATCACTTAAGTGAAGTAGAAGACCGGGGGGGGGGGGGGGGGGGGGGACGCAGGAACAGAAACTCCCCTGTGTAAAATCCTGACACTCATGCTGGAGATCTTTAGGAGCAGGGGAAAACGTGTTTACTTTTCTGCTTTTTCTTTTGAGGGACGTCAGCCCTAAAGACTTTAGGAGGTTGGGACCCTTGCAGACACCTGATCAATGTAGTGGGAATCTCCTCCTGAACGAGAATCTGCAGAACGGCCTTCGGTTCCTCAAATATTACCAGGAGAGGTTCCCCCTCAACATCCGTAATGGACGTCTGCAGAGAGGCACAGGACATGCAAGAAGCTGGATCCATGCTGGCCTCCCATGTGGTCACAGCACAGGAATCCGAAGGAACAACCATACGATCCTCTGGGCTTTCAGCAGCCTCGAGACAGATGTCCGGAGGAGGCAATGCAGTAGCAGAGTCCGACCTTACATTTTGGTCTTCCTGGTACATAGCTTACCCTCGGGATGGGACAAATCCACCATTGCACCCTGTGCCAACAGTTTAAGACATTGGTTCTCCATTTAGACAGAAAAGGAGGAGGGACTACTCCCAAGGGTCTTGGGGACAAAGACTGACAAATCAGCATGTACTATGGTGGTGAGATACACCCAAATAGACACTGCTCATTATGACTCTTACGGGGAATCTGTATCCCACACTGCATTTTCCCTTTCTGGATGACATGTAACCTCATAAACAAAATGAAAATAAGGTAAGAAGAAAACCCCAACAAAGCACTTACCTGAAAACGACTTGGTAACATGGCACAAATGAAGGATTGTTCAGACCGATGATCAAAAATGGCGTTCAGACTGGCAGCAAAGAAGTTCTAAGGTATCTATGTCCGTACATCACCTCTATTGCCCTATGCTGTGAGCAGCAGCATACATGTGATATACGTGTTTAAAACCCTAAGGCTTTGGTAGACTGGCCAGACACTGAGCTACCCTAGGCAGGGAATCCCTTTAGTAAACAGTACTGCAACAGTGATATGGAAGGACATCAACTGTATCACCAAATTTCTTTTTTCTCTATCCCCAGAAAAATTCTTGAAAATAACTCTTTCCCTATTTGATCACAGGGAACAAATTCAATACCTCCCTAAAAAAGGATACAATTCAAGAGGAAACCGGGAAGTTTGATAAGACCGATGTAGAGGAATCCTTTGAAAAGGAGGATAGGAGTCGCACAGTTAGGTGTATTTTCTGACTGATTCACAGAATTTAAGTATCTGAAGCTATCTGTTGCTACAGAGGGAACCAAAAATCTAGACTATGTGAAAACTTTTGACTATGTGAAAACTTTACTGGAACACCAGGTGGGGAAGGGATAATCATACAAAGGGTCATATAGTCAGTTTGCATTTTCAGATTGTCCTGGGGGGAATACTCCCATCTTTTTTTTGAACCTCCTTGTCACTGTTTCTGAAGTTTTGTTTGCCTGTGCCTTGCTGAGACTGTTTTTCCATACAAAAAAGAACCTAAACTGGAAGGAAAGTTTCTATTGTATTCTGGAATAGAGGGTTGAAAAAATCCAAGGTAGCCCCCTGAATTAACTTGCCCATTTCACTGCATCTTTTAAGGACCTCAGCAACAGAAGGACCAAATAACTCTTGGGGGGGGGGGACATTCAGGAGCCAGACAAATCACTATTCTGAAAGCTATGATAGAATTAAGTATACACTTAACTGACAAACCTAAAAAGTATGAGGAAAAGCTTCTGGGGGAGATTCTCCTGTGGTGTTAGATGATTCTCTCTGGTCCTGGGGTGTTTTTTGTACAGTTGGGTCCAGGTGCTTGTGGGAGGTAATTCAGTAGTCCTTTATGGAAAAATAATTCAGTAGTCCATTATGGAAAAGTAATAAAGGCAAGTATTCATCTTCATTCAAAATGTAGGTTCCTTTATTAACAAATGAGCGCTGCTTAGAAGACTGAGTACAATGGTTTAGTCAGGTATTTTATTACAGTTTTAGTGAGTGGGTCTAAGGTAGTCACCTCTCATTACATCATAGGGGCGTGTTTAGGGGGTACGTTCAGTTTATCAAAACATCCAAGATGTCATGGTGGTCCTGACCTTTTGTGTGTGTGTGTGTGTGTGTGTGTGTGTGTGTGTGTGTGTGTGTGTGTGTGTGTGTGTGTGTGTGTTACCCAAAGATCAAGTCATGCTTTTGCAATAAATAATCAGAATCTCGAAATAAACTGAAATAAAATAATTTTCCCATGGCAGCTAAAATTAAATGAAACACCGAAGTAATAAATAAAATAGGATATCCATCAACTGGCTGGTTTCTACAATATTTCAATATCTGAATTGACATTTTACTAGAGATACTTTTTATTTAGAAGAAAAACACAGGAATATGGAACAGAAATCTGTAACAATCATAAGAAATGTCAAAACATGGCACAAAATGGGGACAAAATGAATGAATTTGTTTATTTCTATACTGTACTTTAATTACTATCATTTTATATGGTCTTATTTTATTTCAGTTTATTTCAAGATTCTGATTTATTGCAAAAGCATGATGATCTTTGGGTAACCCAACCCCACACACATAAGGTCATGCCCACCAGGACATCATGGGAGTTTCAATAAACTGAACCCTCCCCCTAAACACACTCCTATGATGTAATGGGAAGTGACTACCTTACGCCCACACACTAAAACTGTAATAAAATCCCTGAGTAAACTAATTGTATTTAATCTTCTAAGCAGTGCTCATTTGCTAACAAAGAAAGCTACACTTTGAACAAAAATTAGTACTTGTCTTTATTACTTTTCCTTAATGAAGGACTAATGAATTAGCTCCCACAGACACCTGGACCTAACCAAACATGAAGCATCCCAGGACTGCAAGAGAAAGAATAGCCTACCACTGCAGGAGAATCTCCCCCAGAAGCTTCTCCTCATACACAGGCAAGTGGATAACACTTATGTTTTAACCTCCAGTGACTCTCAGATACTAGGGATCCAAACCTGCCACTACCTTGACTAGGACCCGTTTTTTTCCTATTCACTCACACACCTATCAAAGGGCTTCCCATCTTTATAAGAAAGAACGGGGTTGGCTGCAAAGATACAGGTTTGACAGAAAATGGTTTTGCCAGAGAAATCACTGCTGCATCTGACACAGGGTTTGAAAAAAGAAATTTGTAGGTCTGAAGAACCTTAGATAATTTAAGACGTTTGTGGGTGGGGCAAGTGGCCGACTGTAAAGCAAACTCAAAGAAGGTGTCTTCTAATACTGGGCAAAGGAATTAAAGAAAGTATGTTAAATGATGCTATACCTCCTTTAATTTGTATGTGACATTACTTTACTAATAGATAGGTGCTAGTATAGGATCCCGGCCAGAACAGAACCCCCCCCCCCCATACCTGCCTTATCCTAGCCTCCTACTTTCTATTTATTGAGCCTTCTTTCTGCCTTTTACCTTTCATCCACCAACAGTGGTTCCACTTTCCACATTTATAGGCTTTGTCCACTAGATGGCAGTCTTTTAACCACCTTTAACCTCCTTTCCCTCACTCACTATACATATAAAAGCTAGTGTTTCACTCTCTTCTTCATTAGCTGTTTGTTACCAGTCCTGACTACCTCTGAAATCTCTCAAATCCTTTCCCTTATAACATTACCAAAGCATCCCTGTAACCACCCTGTTTACTTTCCTCTGTACTTACCTTCACTATACTGATTATTGTTCTCACTGCCCTGCTGCTTTCTTCCCTTGGGTTTACCCCACTCCGTTCGCCCTGCGGGCTCACTCCGCTCCCCTACCCTACCACAATTCCCACCCACCCCACAACTCCTACACTTATTCTAGCCAATAGTCCCCTCCCCTGCCTCTCTTCCAATCCACTCACATCTCCTCACTATCCCTCCCTTCCCATCTTCCAATACTTACTCTCCCCCTCCCCATCCCAAACCCTAAGGCGCTATTATTCACTACTACACACCTCCCTCTTACACTCACATAGTCCCCTAACATCCAACTACTTCCACAATACCTAACTCCCAACTATTCATTTATACCTAAATCACGCCATGCCTTCTCAAACCCTTCTCATCCCCTCCCTCAGATTACTTCTTCTAATTCCACTATACCATGCTACCTCTTACTCCTCCTACAAACTACCCCCTTCTTTCCTATCCCCTCTTCACCCAACCATAACCCCCAACAACCATTCCTCACTCCACCACATCTCACTTTCATACTATATCACCCTCTCTTGTTCAACCAAACCCACTTCTCTGCTTCAAACTAAAACGTCTACCCTCCTCAATGAAACTTCACATACCCAAAGCACTATTGCACCTCCCACAAAACTCGAGTAAACTCAAACCCCTGCTCTCATTCCTCTGACTGCCTATGCTTAGTGAAATACACCCCAACACAGGACCTACTACCAGCAACAATCCAACTCCCCCTGTCACAACCCATATTACCAACCCTAAATATCTCAAACACCTGACCATCAATGCCCAAAGTCTAAAAAACAAAATAGCCCACTTCCACGCTTGGCTATTCCATATCCTGCCTGACATAGTAGCTGTCTCACAGACATGGCTAAAACCCAATATTTCTGACTCTGAAATCCTACCCCCTGGGTTTCAAGCTTTTAGACATGACCGCCTAAAAAGGAAAGGAGGAGGAGTAGCCTTAATCTACTCTAGCCTACTCTCCATCACTCCCTACCAAATTCCTATTCCTCAGTTCAACAACACTGAACTAGTCACAGGAATACTCAAACTAAATAACTATAAAATCATTTGTGTTATAGCTCTATAAACCCCTCTGGAAACAATACAAATACACTTGAGGAAATTCTTCTATGGGCCTCAACTAATATCAAGCTTGAGACATACATCTTATGAGATGTAAACATTGACTGGAACAAAATTACTGCCAATAATCCCACCATATCAATCAATCTATTTAATTTCACTCAACTTACAAATGCCATTACCAGACCCACTAAAAATAACCCCCCAGGCTCCATACTTGACTGGATCCTAGTCTCTCACCAAAATAAAATCTCCCACACTGGCACCTTACCAGACTCCATTAGTGATCACTTGGCAGCCTTCATCCATAGAGCAACCCCCTCCTCTCCTCACCTACACCAATATATCCATACTCGAAATCTCACAAACTTTAACCCTACAACTTTCTCCAATTCTCTCAAAAACTAATAAGTTGGGACAGTCTAAAAACTCTTCCTCTAGACAACGCTGTTGAATTTTTCAACTCAACCTTCTTAGGATACCCTTAACTCCCAAGCCCCTCCCAGAATAAAACGTATAAAAACCAATTCCGCCCCATGGCTTACTAAAGATACCAAAACACTAATGCAACAAAGGGATAAGACCTGGAAACTTTACTATCACAATAAGCACCTTCACACCCTATAAACAACTCTGCAACCTAGCCAAAAAACATATTATACAGGATAAAAAAATCATACTATACCAAACTCCAGTCTAATCATTCCATGAACCCCAAACAATTCGAGAACTCATCAACTCTCTTCTCAACCCAGGTACCAAAAACAATCCTTGCCCTGACACTAGTAAATCTGACCCAGAAATAGCTACTCTATTCAACTCCTTTATAAATTCCATAGAACTCACCAGAACCTTTGCAAACTCCTCTCCCCAACCTTCCAACCTAAACACTCCTCCTATATTTCATCTCAAACCCATCTCCACCTCATAGAAAAACTTCTCTCTAAGCTTAAACCATGCTCCAATGCCCCTGACAACATCCCGTCACTCTTTCTAAAACTTGCAGCAGACAGCATCGCCATCCCCATTAGCACTCTTATTAATAGATCCATACAGGAATCATATGTCCCCAAATTGTGGCATGCAGCCTTTATCCTACCTCTCCATAAAGGAGGCAAAAATATTAACATCTCCAACTTCTGACCCATATCAATTCTCTCCCCTATTTCAAACATTTTTGAGAAATGCATCCACCTCCAGCTCATGCCTTTCCTTACAAATAACCAAACTCCTCATCCCAACGCAACATGGGTTCCGTCCTGGCCATAGCACAATAACTGCTCTTCTCTCTTTTCTAGACATCGTAAACAACGCCCGTGAGTCTGGAGAACTTGTATCCACAGTCCTCCTTGACCTCTCCAAGGCTTTTGATACAGTCTCCCATACCCACCTCCTTAACCACCTTTCTAATCTTAATCTCTCACAAAACACCATTACCTGGTTCAGCAGCTCTCTCTCTCTGATAGATCTCAGACCATGAAATTGAAGACTGGCACCTCAGCCTTCCTTCCTACCCCAACCGGAGTACCCCAGGGATCCATACTCGGCCCAATTCTCTTTAATATCTTCATTAATGATTTCCATGCAGTCATTCCTAACACTAAGATAGTACAATATGCAGATGACTCAACTTTAGTTTGCTCTGCTTCTAACCTCCCTGAGCTCCAAACAAAAACTCAAACTGCCTTCTCAACTACTGAGAACTGGAGGCTTCAAAACCACCTCTCTGAATGCCAACTAATCAAAAATCCTACTATTCTTTCCCTCAAAATCTCTCCCCTTCAACAAAACCTCTCAATATTATCAGCCATGCCAAATCCACTACTGAAATTGTTCCTTTTGCTAAACTTCTTGGGGTTACTATTGATGAACACCTAAAATTTGATACCCATATTCAGCTTAACATTAAGAAAACACAATGGTGGAAATTGAAAAAGGGTAATTGTGAGGTGGAGTTCAGGGATGAGTTAAGACAGGCACTGGGTGGCAATGAAGAGTTACCAAATAGCTGGGTAACTAAAGCAGAGCTAGTAAGGGAGACGGCTAGAAAGGTGCTTGGTATCACATCGGGACAGAGGAAGGACGACAAGTAGACATGGTGGTGGAATGAGGAAGTACAGAAGAGTATACAGGCAAAGAGGTTGGCAAAGAAGAAGTGGGATTGTCAGAGAGATGAAGAAAGTAGACAGGAGTATAAGGAGATGAGGTACATGGCAAAGAGAGAGGTGGCTAAGGATAAGGCATATGAAGAGTTGTATGAAAGGTTGGACACTAAGGAGGGAGAAAAGGACCTGTACCGATTGGCTAGACAGAGGAACCGAGCTAGGAAAGATGTGCAGCAGGTAAAGGTGATAAAGGATAACGAGGGAAACATACTCACAAGCGAGGAGAGTGTGTTGAGGAGATGGAAAGAGTACTTTGAGGGGTTGATGAATGAAGAGAATGAGAGGGAGAGAAGGTTGGATGATGTAGGGATAGTGAATCATGAAGTACAATGGATTAGCAAGGAGGAAGTAAGGATAGCTATGAAGAGAATGAAGACTGGGAAGGCTGTTGGCCCAGATGACATACCTGTGGAAGCATGGAGGTGTTTAGGTGAAATGGCAGAGGAGTTTTTAACCAGATTGTTTAATGAAATCTTGGAAAGTGAGAGGATGCCTGAGGAATGGAGAAAAAGTGTTTTGGTACCGATTTGTAAGAATAAGGGTGATGTGCAGAGCTGTAAGTAACTACAGAGGGATTAAATTGATCAGTTACAGCATGAAGTTATGGGAAAGAGTAGTGGAAGCTAGGTTAAGAAGGGATGTGATGATTAGTGAACAGCAGTATGGTTTCATGCCGGGAAAGAGCACTACAGATGTGATGTTTGCTCTGAGAGTGTTGATGGAGAAGTACAGAGAATGTCAGGAGTTGTCGCATTGTGTTTTTGTAGACTTGGAGAAGGCATATGACAGGGTGCCTAGAGAGGAGCTGTGGTATTGTATGAGGAAGTCAGGAGTGTCAGAGAAGTATGTAAGAGTGGTACAGGATATGTACGAAGGTAGTGTGATAGCGGTGAGGTCTGCGGTGGGAGTGACAGATGCGTTTAAGGTGGAGTTACATCAAGGATCAGCTCTGAGCCCTTTCTTATTTGCAATGGTGATGGACAGGTTGACAGACGAGATCAGACAGGAGTCCCCATGGACTATGATGTTTGCAGATGACATTGTGATCTGTAGTGAGAGTAGGGAACAGGTGGAGGAGACCCTGGAGAGATGGAGATATGCTCTAGAGAGAAGAGGAATGAAGGTCAGCAGGACTAAGACAGAATATATGTGTGTGAATGAGAGAGAGGATAGAGGAATGGTGAGGATGCAAGGAGTAGAGGTGGCGAAGGTGGATGAGTTTAAATACTTGGGGTCAATAGTTCAGAGTAACGGTGAGTGTGGAAGAGAGGTGAAGAAGAGAGTACAGGCAGGATAGAGTGGGTGGAGAAGAGTGTCAGGAGTGATTTGTGACAGACTAGTACCTGTAAGAGTGAAAGGGAAGGTCTACAAGAGGGTAGTGAGACCAGCTATGTTATATGGGTTGGAGACAGTGGCATTGACAAAAAGGCAGGAGTTTGAGCTGGATGTGGCAAAGTTAAAGATATTAAGATTTGCACTGGGTGTGACGAGGATGGACAAGATTAGGAATAAGTATATTAGAGGGTCAGCCCAGGTTGGAAGGTTTGGAGACAAAGCCAGAGAGGCACGATTACATTGGTTTGGACATGTGCTGAGAAGGGATGCGGAGTATATTGGGAAAAAGATGCCAAGGATGAAGCTACCAGGTAACATGAAAAGAGGAAGGCCTAAGATAAGGTTTATGGATGTGGCAAGAGGACATGCAGGTGGTTGGTGTGACAGAGCAAGATGCAGAGGACAGGAAGAAATAGAAACAGGTGATCCGCTGTGGCGACCCCTAACGGGAACAGCCGAAAGAAGATGATGATTAAGAAAACACATCAGAAACATGGCATGCTGTACAGACACTCCCACTTCCTCTCCCCTTCAACAAGACAGACCCTCACCACTACCTACTTACTACCCTCTCTGATGTATGGTGCTCCCCTACTAACCAATCTATCTTCCTCCAGCTCTTCTAAATTGGAAACCTGTTGCAACAAAATCTCAAAGTTCGCCACCACATCCTAATACTCCACTCACCACTGTATACCTCTCCACCTGATGCAATGGCCAGAACTTCCCAACTACCTTGACTACCTGCAACTCACCACAGCTCACAAGTTTATTTTTAAACCAACTAAATGCCCAGCACTAACAAACATCTTACCATTATACATCTCACACAGAACTCTAAGATCTGCTCACCAAAATCTAATCTCTGTCTACAAACCAAATCGTCCCGCTGGTCGGCTTCTCCTATCATTTTCCTTAGCCAAAAAAGGAATTCACTCCCTCCGTCTCTAAGAATTTCTGAAAACTATGAACACTTCAAACCCAGCTCCACTCTTACCTCTCCTATAAATAGAAATGCAATTGCACTCTGCCTACCTAACCTGCTTAATACCTGAATTCATTCATTACACATACGGTTCCTTCATCCTTGCCCTTTAGGTATTAACCTTATTTACTGCCTCCTTACTAATGTTACTTTTATACCATTCACAGATGATTTAAACATCTATACAATTTTAACTCTGTACTACTGTTCTCCAATCTGTAATTATGCAAATATGTATTGTATTTTACTTTATGTTGCTGTTTTACTTTGCTTAGTTTTGCTATTTTATATTTACAATTTGCTTAATTGGTATTATTTCTATGTATTATGGAGCTTTTCTCCCCGGGCCTCCACTGAAAACAGGCTCAGTGGACCACCCTGCTCATCAAACTGGAAATAAATAATAAAATAAATAAATAAATAAAACAGGAAGGACAGCTGCATGTTGAAGACCATACACATGTAACAAATTATAGTAGCACTGCTGTGGTTCAGATACTTTTGTTCTCACTGAATATGCTCCATTATGACAACAGTATTAATACAGGATAACTCCTCAGGAGGGGGATCTGAAGAAAAAACTTTCCGCAGAGTCAGATTCACCATTCTGCTGGGTAAGAACTTGAGAAACAACCTAAACCCAAGTCCTGTCCCCCATAATGACAAATCAGAATCAGAGAGAGGGAAATCATTTCCTTTTCAATCTCAGTGAAGACTCGGAATGCAAAGTCTTGAAATAAACTGTTGAAATAAATTAGAAGTTATGTACTTAGACAGAGGCACAGTATACTAACCTCGAAAAAGGGCATAGCAAAATAAATTTAAAATGGGTGGCGAAAGCCAAACACATTCTGGCTAGGCTTATAAATGCCCTAGGGCAGATAGCCTAGTATGAACCTATGAACCTATAACTTGGTATCTGTGTCCATTTATTCTTCATGACTGGGTTATAGATCCGAGCCTCAGACCAACTTGGACGCATTTTTACAGACTCAGGTTCTGGCCTTCAGCTCCACCCACTACCCACAATGCACTACACTATACTCAACCTCCTCAGATCGAGTTTGCTGCTGGCATTTTATTAAACGCTAAAGAAACTCAATAAAAGATAAGAAAAGAGGAAGGCCAGAGGCTGAAACAAGGGAACACAGTGTCCCTATAAAAAATCCTACAGATCCTGTAGGAAACCCTAGGATGTGGTATGGCTGGTAAGGAAGGTGATGAACAAATGGATAATACAGATACCAAGTTATAGTTAAGTACTGAACTTCTAAATCTGAAGTTTTTCTTTTCATTCTTCCTCATGACTGGGTCAGAGTCCCCAGCTACTTACCTCTCGAGTGGCCTGAAGGAAGGATATATGCTAGAGCACTGTCGAAACAAAAGAGGCTCTGCTTCTGGAGGCAATGTCCAATTTGCAATGTGTCACAAACGTATGAGATTTTGATCAAGTGGCTGCTGCACAAACAGTCAATGGAAGCTCTAGAGGAAAAGCAGCTGAAGCAGCCATAGATGTGGCAAAATGTGCCTTTGGAGGACAATGCAATTTCAGGCCACATTTGGAATAAATAAAAGTTATACAGTCTATAATCCATTTAGACAGTGGAACTTGGGATACTGTGAGGCCTAGACGATTAGGTAAAAAGGACACAGATAACTGATCAGATTTTCTACACTGTTTTGTTCTGTGAATATAAAAATGTATCAGTCAGTGAACATCAAGAAAATGTAGCAAATACTTGCCCTTTTTGCTGAAATTTGGAAAGAAAACTGGTAGTTGGATGGACTGATTAATGCTAGACTCTGTAGTTACTCTGGACATGAAGGAAGGATTAGTATGAAGGGAAACCCTATTTTTGCAAAAAATGATATACGGTGGCTTGGACGAAAGGGCCTGAATCTCTGAGATTCTTTTAGCTGATGTAATGGCCACGAAAAAGACAGTTCTGGCGCACTGACGTCAGGGAGGAGGCGACAGCAACAGATGCCGGACCAAGGCTTTGGAATTTCGGCAGACTGCGGGACTACCTGACGACAGGATAACCCAAGTGTGATGACTGCAGCAGGGTAACACGATGAACATCCCTATTTTTGCAAAAAATGATATACGGTGGCTTGGACAAAAGGGCCTGAATCTCTGAGATTCTTTTTGCTGATGTAATGGCCACCAAAAAGACAGTTTTCCAATAGAAGTACTTCAATTCACAGTCACCAGCTAGTTCAAAGGGTTTTGGAGTCAAACCTTGGAGTATAACAGTGAGCTCCTAAGGGGGAGCCAGGTCTTTAATCGGCGGTCTGAGGAGGAAAACTCCCATATAAATGTTTGCATACGCTAGACATTGACAAGGGTCCAGATAAGTCTCCAACATGAAAAGCTAAGGCTGCCAAATGAAGCTTGACTGTGGAAAAACTAGCCCCTTCCTTGAAAAGGGAAGCCAGAAAAAGAAAGAAGGTTGAAATCGTAGCTAAGAAAGGATCGATATTCTCTTTAGCGGCCCAAATGGCAAACCTTTTCCATTTGCTTTTGTATACCTTCTTAGTTGAAGCTTTCTGAGAAGCCAAAACTATATCATGAACAGGGAAGAGAGCCTGGAACCTTTAACAATCACTGGGAATGGAAAAAACAAGTGGTCAGTTTGAGAGTGGCTAAATTCTGACATAGGCCTTCCAATGGATGAAAAAGGAGATCCTGTCTGGGTTCCAGTATTCATGGAGGATATTTTAAGTGAGACCAAAGGGAACCATATCTGATGAGGCCAGTATAGGCCAATGAGGATTACAGAGATCTTCAACCTTTTTGCTTTCTGTAGAAACTCCGGGCTCGGGGATAAAGGGGGATAAGCATAAAGGAGACTAGAGGGCCAGTTGTGAACTACAGTATCCCTCAGGGACTGCCCAGAGGGGGGATCAAAGCAAAGTACCTGCTGCACTTGTTGTGCAGAGCTCCAAACAGATTGCAAGTGGGACAGCCCCAACGGCTGAAAATCAGATTCGCTACTGATGGCTTGAGAGACCACTCGTGCGGGGTCAAAATGGACCTAATAAGCTTGTCTGCCAGATCGTTGGACTTCCCCGGTATATGAGCTGCAATCAGAAATTGTTCTGAAAATATTGCCCATTCCCAGACCCTCATGGCCTCTCTGCAGAAAGGATATGATCAGGTTCCTCTTCATTTGTTGATACTACTGCTGACATGCTGTATGTGTGAACTGCAATAGTTCCTAAAGGAAGAACATTATGAAAGGCTTGCAACATTAGGAGGACCACTCATCTCAAGAACACCGATATGCAATCTGGTCTCTATTCTTCCCCCTGAAATGTCCCCCACCTCATCCTAAGCGTCTATGGCCACAGTGGCTGTGGGAGAGGGAAGAATAAATGCTTTACCAAGGAGCAGATTGTTCAAGAGAATCCACCATAGTAACTCCCTCTTGCAAATGGGAGTCAATTTAATAGGAAGAGATAAAGGCTGGTAAAGAACAGACCATTGAACAACCAGTGTCCACTGGAGAACTTGTATTAAAAAAAATAAATAAACCGGGCCAACAGAACAAGATGGATGGCTGTTGCCACAGAACCCACAGCTTGAAGAATTAACTTTGATGGTGGTGGGAGATCTAAAATAGTCTGGACATGGTCTCTCAATGTCTGAATGGATTGAGGGGGGACAAAGATGCAACTTGAGTAGTCGTATCCAGAAGAACCCCAATGAATTTCAGCTTTTAAACCGGGTATAGAAGAGATTTTTCCAGATTTATAGTGATGTCCAGGGTGTTAGAAATCCAAAACAAATAATCTCTGGCCTGTGTAAGTTGATGCTTGGTTGGGGCAGTAAGACGTCAGTCATCTAAATACAGAAACACCCAGAATCCCTGCAGTATGAGGTGAGCTGCAACTACCGCCAAGCACTTGGTAAACACGATGGGGGCTGTGGTGAATCCAAAGGACAGTACTTTGAACTGTAAGTGACTAGCTCCCAGACGAAACAGCAGGTGATTTCTAAAGCGCCTGTCCATATTGATATTTATTTTTATTTATTTATTTAGTTTAAGATAGTAAAGATATTAAGATAGTAAAGTATTTTATTTATTTAACTATTTTAAATAATTTATTGACCAACAAGTATTTAACAATATTTTTAAAGGAGTTTCGAGATAGAATGTATTTTATAAGCACTAAAGCACTTTTACACAACTTGGAAATAATTAATATTCATGAACAAATGTATTTAACATGTTTTGATGGTTTTAAATTGTAGGATGTGTTTTCATTGGTTTACTTTAATGTAATTGGTATGCAATGTATTTAAATAGAGTTGGTGGAAACAGGATATTGTCTGATGAAGTCCTGTTGGGACGAAAACGTAATAGGAGAAGTGGCGTTTATTGTGGTTTTCGAGTGTACAATAAAAAGTCTCTTAAAGAATTTGGCGAGGTGTTCTTTGGCTGGAAGCACTATCTTTACTGGTATTTATTTAGTTTGTTAACCGGGTAGTGTCCGCCTGAGCTAGAAGCCTGTTTTCAGTGGAGACCCGGGGAGAAAAGCTCCAAGGAAGATTGCAATAGTATTTAGAAATTGTCACATGCCAGTTACAGTAATTGTAAATACATAGTTATACAATTGCAGGGTTTATACAAAAGTGTAAAACAGAAATAACACCGTTAAGCTAGTTAAGCAAATATTAAGAATATTGTGCATTTGTCAAACATTTCAAAAACATTTTAAATTTTTCACACATGTTAAAGAAGTTTTTTTTTTGAGACATATGGCAGATAATGATTGGTGTAAGAAGAATTCAATAGCTAGGAGGTATTGAGAAAGGTAGAGCAGAGGAGGGACTAGTTGTTTATGGGTCAAATAATTAGTCAGGGTTAGAACAGGAGCAAAGCCTTTGTTTGTTTGTGTCTTTAGGTTTTTCCCCATTAGGGGTCGCCACAGCGGAACTCCAGTCCGCTAATGATTGGTAGTTGATTTTTACATGCCGAGTTACCAGTCCTGATGCACAACCTTCAATGAAGGTACGCCCATTCACGCATGTCTCCACGCAGAAGACGCTCTAGCTGAGAATCAAACCGGACAGCGTCTTACTGTGAGGCGACAACGCTACCGCAGCACCACCACCGCGGGTTAGAACAGGAGCAAAGCCTATGTTTAGAAAAATACTCAGCCTGTTTAAATGTGTGTGTGTCACTGATGGTAAGAATATGCTGTGTGAACGGAAGTTCCATTGTTTGGCAATGGTATGAGAGAAAAGGGAGGTATCACAGATGCTTAGGGCTTTATTAACTTTTAGCAATATTTTATCAGCAAACCTAAGGGATGTTAGGTTACTATAGGGCTTGACTAGACCGGATAGTGATGGGCAGTTACCAGGTTTGTATAAGACTGCAAGAGTGGTTAGTAGTTGATTTAGTGTAAGTAGATGAGGGAGCTCAAGCCATTTTAGCTGAATTAATGCAGTACAATGAAGAGATCTACGAGCTTGATTGGTAGCAAATTTAGCTATGGTAGTAGATATGGTAGTATGCAGGTTTACCTTCATAAGGGCGTCATGCACTCGTGCGACTCCACTTTGTGCGAAAAGAGGTTTGCAAAGTTGCAAAACAGACAAAAAAATTGTCCGAATGTGCAATGGGCAACTGCACACTGACATTCACTTATTGCAGATTTGACATTGTGGGTGCGGATTGCACTATAACAGGGATTGGGAAATGATCCCATTCCTCAGTGTATTGCGATCTCGGAGTTGGTATACTAAAGTAGGGGGGGGGCTTGCCATCCCTGCATTACAATATGTCTTCGACATTTTAGTTCAAAAGTCAGCGAATCAGCTGTTCGATTTGCTGATTTTCGAACATCTGAGAATGTCGAAGTTTGAATTTCGCACATTTGGTTCGCCCAAATGCGCAATCAATATTGTCCGTTACGACAATATGAAGGTAAACCTAGTATGCATCCTTCAAGTCTATCAAGCAATATCCAATCATCCTTCCACAGCAGTGGTAGTATGGACTGAACTGTGACCATCCGGGATTTCGACTTCATGTCCTGATTTAGACTGCTTAAATCCAGAATTGGTCTCAGGTCCCCAGTTTTCTTTGGCACTAAAGATGCGGGAGTTCCGAATCCTGTTTATTTGGTCAGGCCCTTTTGGATGACTTTTTTGCAGTTGTGTTTGGATTTCTTGTACTGCATACTCCCTCTGACTGGGTGGAACATCAGGGCATCTCCTCAGTTTCTCAGGAGGTGAATGGGAAAAGGGAATGTAACAGCCTCTGGAGATTATGCTTACCATCCATGTATTTGTAGTTATTTCAGTCCAGGCATTTGGGTGTAGCTAAAAATGACGTCTGACTGCCTCCAGAAGACAGCAGTCGGGCAGTGCTTCAGGAGTGCTGGTAGAGCTCATCAGAGAAAGGTTCCCTAAAGCCCTGATTCTGTGGACCCCCTCTGCCTCTGGGGCAGTGTCTCCTGTTGAAACCTCCTCCTTTGCCCTTGGAAGAAGAAAACCGGTGTTGCTCCTGGAAAGACCTTTGGGACTCTCTGATTCAGGTTTTCTTACCTCCTCGCTGATTTCTTCAGAAAGTCTGTTGAAGGGAAGAAAACTTGATCCCTATGGCAGAAACCGTCTTTCCCTCCTCCTCGCTGTGGGTTACAGTATCATTGACTGAAGACCCAAACAAGGATGAGCCATCAAAGGGGGCATTAACAAATGACAACTTGAAAGGTTCCACAAAGTCGCAAAGCCTCATCTAGGCATGTATCCTGATAGCAATGCCTGAGCCAGCTGCCCAAGAGGAACCCTCCACTAAATGGGAGATGCACCTCCTGGAGGATTTAGACAATCAGGAGATACTTTCTTGAAGTCCTCTGCTGATATGATCTCTGCTAGAGAGTCAGAAAGTTCCTTAAAAAGATCTCTCTGCAAACTTAGTAATATGTGTCAAATAATTTAATGCTCTCATCTAGAAGGTAGCTGAGGTGTACACATGCTTACCAAATCTGTCCAACGCTCTAGACTCCCTGTTCAGCAGCTGGGCAGTTGAGCTCTGCTTGTCTAGCTCTTTTTTGGTAGCACCACAACCATAGCATCTACAGGTATGCCCTTGGTCCAATGAAGGCGGTCCTGGGTGGGGGTGGGAGGACTTGTCTGGATGTTTTAGTATTGGTTTGATCGTGTCCGGCTCCTTCCAGGCCCAACAGGAGACCAAATCTATAAGGTCATCTGCTGGGGGTGGGTACCCAAGATGTAGATGGGCCTGTCCTGAAAGCCTCCAAAAACACACTCTTCAGAAAGTACAGTTGTGTACACTTACCATAAATGTAGATGTTCGAGTGTATTCACTGCTGCAGTCATTACATTTGGGTAATCTGCTGGCAGGCTGCCCTCAGTCGGCCTGATTAACAAAGTCTTGGGTCCTGCATCGGTTGCTGTCCCTTCTTCCATGACGTCAGGCCGTCAGGGGTATAAAACATGCAGCCGACGCCATTACATCAGTTTTTCTTGCCCCAGATCTCAGCCCCCCCCAAATGGGGAACAAATAAAATTAAAAACACAAAAATATACCTCCAACCAAAAGCAAATACACCAAAAAGGCTTTTAAGCATAGTAAAAGAAAGAAGAAGTATAGTAAGAGAAAAACGGGGCTGGGGCTGGAGGGAGGGGAACCAGGACTGCAACAGTGAATACACTCAAACATCTATATTTATGGTAAGTGTACACAACTCTACTATGTTCTTCGTGTTTCACTGTTGCAGTCATTACATTTGGGTAGATTCCCAAAGCTATGGTTGGGAGGATGGATTTATACAGCATTAGGACCAGCTATAAGGCCCTGCAAAACTGCAGTGGCAAAGCCAGCTCTGGATTTAGAGAAAACTGGTAAATGATAACGCTTGGTGAAGGTATGTACTGAACTCCAGGTAGCAGCTTCTAGAATATCCGTGGTATGAACACCTCTGAGAAAGGCTGCAGAAGTAGATGCAACCCTGGTGGAATGAGATCGGATCCCCTGGGGGAAAGGTTTTCCATGGTGCTTATAGCAGAAATTAATGCAATGGCTTATCCATTTAAAAATGATTTGTTTTGAAACAGCCTTCCCCTCTGCCCCAGCAGCAAATGCCACTAGCAATTGCTCAGATTTTTTTCGAAATTTAGCTCTGTCCAAGTAGAATCTAAGTTGCCTGTGCACATTCAAGGAATGCAGAATCCGTTCCCCCTTTGTTTTGTGGACTGGGATAGAAGGTTGGCAAATGAATGAACTGGTTATGAGCCACACTGGAAACCACCTTGGGCATGAAAGATGGACTGGTCCTCAGAGATACCCTGTCCGCATGAAAGATGATGAAAGGCTCCACTGCTATAAGGGCCTGTAAATTCAGATATCCTTCTAGCTGAGGTGATTGCTAAGAGGAAAGCTGTTTTCCAAGAAAGAAATTTTAAGTCTGCAGTAGCAGCTGGCTCGAAAGGAGGTAAAGTGAGCTTTTCCAAAACAAAGTTAAGGTCCCAGGCAGGGGTAGGAGCTCTCCTGGGTGGTCTCAAGTTCTTTGCCTCTCTGAGATGCTGTTTGAGCAGGGGATGAGAAAAGAGGGGTGGGTTCTGTGTTACAGTGAGCTGAAATAGCTGAAGTGTGGATTTTAATAGAGGAAAAAGACAGGCCCTTGTAAAGCATCTCAGTTAAGTATTGCAAAATCTGAGGTAAATTGGGCACTGCTGTGCTCATCCCTAAAGATTGGTTTCAGGCACAGAATCTTTTCCATTTGTCAGCATAAGATTTTCTAGTACTAGGTCTTCTCGCCTCCAAGATGACATCCATCACATGTTTGCAGAGGGATGCTAAGGATGAATTTAAGTGATTAACCAAGCTGCAAGATTCAATGTTGGGAGCTGAGGGTGCAGAATTTGGTTCTCCTGCTGAGACAGTAAGGAAGATGTCTGAGGCAGATGGCATGGAGATATCTGTGACACACTGCGTAGGAGTGGGTACCAGTGTTGGCGTGGCCAGCCTGGAGCAATCAAAATCATTTTTGGTTTGTCCTGTTTGACTTTTAACAGAACTTTGGAGAGCAGAGGCAGAAAGGGAAAGGCGTAGACTGATAGGTTTTTCCAGCTGAAGGACAGAGCATCCACTTTCCAGGCTTTTTTGTGAGGAGTCCTTGTGCAAAATTTGTCCAACTGGTAGTTCTGGGGGGAGACAAATAGCTCTGTGTCTGGGCTCCCCCATTTGCTTGTCAACATGTTGAAAATCCATGGCTCCAGTTTCCACTCATGTGGGTCCATGAGATTTCTGCTTAGTCCGTGTGCCAGTGTATTCAGTTTTCCTGGCAGGAATTGAGCTTGTAGTTGCACTTGGTAGCTCAAAGCTGTGTTCCACAATGCCATGGCTAGTCTGCAGAGGAGGTAGGAATGTGTACCCCCCTGCTTGTTTATGTACCACATAACCATGGTGTTGTCCGTCTTTACCATTAGTTGTCCTGGATGAATGTCATCCTTGAAGGCTGTCAGAGCATTCTGTACAGCTAACATTTCTTTTTGATTGATATGTAGGTGCATTTGATTTGGGTTCCATTTGCCCTGAATGCACTTCCCTGCCAGGCAAGCCTCTGATGCATAGTCTGATGCGTCTATAGTTAGGGTTTGGGCGGCAGGGGGTAGTGTGAATGGCAGTCCCTTGTTTTGCTGGCAGGCCTCTGCCCACTATAGGAACTCCGGGCATAGGCAAGGTATGACAGGAATCATTGTTTCCAGGCTGCAACAATGTTGACTCCATAGACTTTTTAAGTACCACTGAAGTTTCCTCATATGCAGTCTTGCATATGGAATTAGAAGAATGCAGGAGGCCATGAACCCCAAGGCTTGCAGTATTTGTCTTGCAGATAGCAGAGTTTTTGTGGCCACTTGTTTGAAGTAAGTTACCAAATAAATTTGCTTTTCTGGCATGAGGAAAGCCATCTGGGCAGTTGTATTCAAGCCTGCACTCAGGAATGTAATCTGTTGAGATGATACCAGTCGTGATTTCTTTTCGTTTATGGTGTACCCTAGACAAGTTAGAACCCTTTTTACAAATGCCAGATGATTTATAAGTATGGCCTGGTTTTCTGCCTGAATTAAACAATCGTCCAGGTATGGATATATTTGAATATTTCTTTGCCTGCAAAATGCAATTACTGGAGCCAGGCACTTTGGAATACCCTGGGTGCAGTAGACAAGCCAAGGGCAGTGCACAGAACTGATAATGCAAATAGCCTGCTTTGAAGCGTAGGTATCTTCTGCAACATTCCCTGATTGGGATATGCAGGTAAGCTTCTTTTAAATCTAGAGTTGCCAACCAGGCATCTTTGCCTAGCACAGGAAGTAACTGGTGAAGAGTCAGCATCTTGAATTTTGGAATGTCCAGAAAGGTGTTTAGAGTAGACAGGTCCAGAACTGGACGTCATGATTGGTCTTTTCTGGGTACCAGGAAAAGCCTGGAAAAGAAACCTTGTCCCTTTTCCTCTTCTGGTACTGGTTGAATAGTTCCCATGTTTAAGAGGGAAAGTACTTGTTTCTGAGCCTCTGCCCACCAATTTGGGGGCAGGTCTGGCCACCGTTTGGTGTTGGCAATGTGTGGAAATGAAATCTGTATCCCTGAGACACTACATTTAAAACCCATTTGTCCTGGGTTATGAGTTCCCAGTTTTTTGCATGAAGAGCAACCTTTCCCCCCCAAAGGGGCGGCTAAAAGGTAAGTGCTTGGTAATTTTAAAGGAAAATCATCGAGACTGTTTACCATAGGGGGGTGTCTTATTTCCAGATTTGGAAGTGGAGGCCCCCCCATTGCTTAGTTCTTAGAGTCCCTTGGGATTGAAACCTAGTGCTTTTGGTGTGTCTGGGTTTGGCTTGAGTGGATCTGGAAGGACCTGGAAAGGACCAATTCTTAGTAGACCAGTGCCTACTAAATCCTGGAGGTTGCACTTGTAAGAAATCTTTTACAGTTTGCATACATTTAGCTTTATCTTCCATCTTTTTTAGAACTTCTTCAGCCCTATTGCCAAACAGGTGGTCCTGATTTAAAGGAGCATCCAACAATTTTGCTTTAACATGATCAGGCAGAGATTGCTCCTTAAACCAAGCATGCCTTCTAAGCACAGACCCAGTAAGAGCAGCCCTGCAAGAGGCCTCTAAAGAATCAAAAACAAGTTGCAAAGTATGTTTTCCAACTTGTTCAGCAGAATGCAATAAATCCTGTAAATCTTTATTTTCCACACAGTCAGAAATCAACATCATTTTCTGTTTAAGCAGTCCCAGAATATGCTGTTGATATTTTAGCATATGAAATTGGCAGTTTAAAGCCCTGATTGCCAAGGTTGCAGAAGTATAAACCTTTTTACCCCATCTATCCAGCGCCCTGGAGTCTCTATCAGAAGGGGTAGGATTTTTAGCAGTAGAAGCCTTAATGCCCTTGGGCCCCTGAGAAATGGTTTCTGGATCCGCAACAGGATTTTTGAAAAGGAACTTGTGGGACTCAGGAACCCTGTAGTATCTGTCAGGTTTACAAGAAGCCTGAGGCGCGGAATCAAGGGCCATACTGGATTCCGAAAACACATCAACAATGTCTAATACAGGAGGTATAGCCAAAGGCCTATGCTGAGGTAGAAGGAGGAAATCCCCAAGCCTCTTTTTAGATTTAGAAAATTCCTGATGTTCGCAGTGGAAATGCTCCCTTAAGGTATGTAAAGTTTCCCCAAAAGAAAAGCCCTCGGGGGGGGGGGGGCAGAGGGAATGGAATCCTCTGCATCAGAATCCTCATAAGTAGGTATGGACAAATCCAGGTCATTGGAAGAAACAGAAGAAACATGAGTCCTGATCAGAAGATTCATAGTCAAGCTCAGTCCTATGCCTCTTAGAAGGGGGGGTTGATTACCCCTGATTAGAGTAATAAGATCTTCAGCCATTTTGATCATTTGTTTTTTAGGCATAGGGGCCTGAACATATGGCTTGGGTGTCGGTTTTTTAGACACAGATCGAGATTTAGGCCTTAGAATAGAAGGTGGAGTCGGTTTAATATGCAAGTGTGTAGAGGCCTGAATGCACCCTCACAGAAGCTGGTGCCTGCACAGCGGCTCCGAACCCATCCAAGGTAGAGGCATTGGTGGGTTCCATAGGTGAAGCATCTCACGGCATACCGGACTCCGAATGGGTCTCAGTAGAGGCCTGAGAGTCAGACGTAGAGGGTATCAGGGGCTGTGAAAGTGCCTCACTGAGTACCGGTGAACTGGTGACTGGCTTAGGAGAAGCGTCGTCGGCAGTTTTGGACCTCGACGGCCTGTCTCTGTCTTTTTCGTTGCGTTTTTTCAGAATTCCAGTAGTTGGATGGCTAACTGATGTCATTTCTGGATAATTAAACAGAGAACCAAAATATTTAGAGGCAAAAATGTACTGACGACGGATAGTGCACTGATTAAATAAAGCACAAAACCGACAGCAAGGTACGTCGTGGTCAGGGCCTAGGCAAGGAATACAGTACAAATGAAAATCTTTAGGAGGTATTTGCTTTCCACAAGTAATGCAATTATTAACTTTTAATGACATCGGTAAGGAGCAAGAAAAAGTTTCCCCAACGGGGTACTTAGCTTTAAGTTAAAGACTTCGGTTCTGAAACTCGAAAATGAAAATATCAGGAGTCGGCTGACCGGCACTTGCAAACTGCTTCTGCTTCGGGCACCGCACGGCAAAGAAGACTGATGTAATGGCGTCGGCTGCATGTTTTATACTCCTGACATCATGGAAGAAGGGACAGCAACCGACGCAGGACTCAAGACTTTGTTAATCAGGCCGACTGAGGGCAACCTGCCAAGCAGGTTACCCAAATGTAATGACTACAACAGTGAAACACGAAGAACATCAGGGACTTTGGGCAGACCAGCCACGTCTTTGTCCAAGGATTTCTAGTATGTCTCCAAAGAAGACTTCCAGTGGTGTTAGTTGGGATCCCTTTCCCTCATCAAACTCTGTGTCCTCGGAGACCGACTCCAGAGGGAAGCCTGTGTGCCTTCTTTTGCACATCTTTTTGCAATGGACCTCTTCTGAGTGATGATCAGGGGAGGTATTGGAAGAAGAGGGGGGCTCCGTCTAGGGACATGTCTTGGAGGCTTGTCAAGGCAGGCTAACCTTGGACAGGTATGACTGGCGCAAACGTCATATCCACTGAGGGATGATGGGGAGGATTGTAAATCTGAGAGGTCAGATCTCTGTGGAAAGATAAGACCCTTTCCACCACCCGGAAGGATGACAGACCTGAAGATGCTCTCCCCAACCCTCTCGGAGCCAAAGCAGCAGAGGGGGAAAGAGGAGGGACACTCATGGTTCCCAAGGTCTCCAGGGAGAATTGGACCAGAGCTGTCAAGCACCAAAGAACCAAGGGAAAGGGACGGTTCCAATAAGGATGGAGCCAAACTCCTAACCCCTGATCAGAGACCCAATCCACAGATCTCTGAGTAAAGCCAGTCAGGGTAATCGTCAGAGAAGAGGAAACCAATTTCTTCAGATCAGAGGCCAACTCTCTCGGGTGCCCATGTTCCTGGGGCTCCGAAACAGAAGGTCAGATCAGAGAAGGAGATCTGGCTTGGGACACTGGAGCACTCACAGATCCGAGATGGGATGGAGTAGGTAAAACCCACATCTGAATCTGGGCTCTGAGAAACCTCTGCATCAACCTGTCCATATCTACCTCAGAAAGGCTCCTGGAAATAGCCACTGACTGTGTTCTTGACTGCCTGGTGGGAGTTTGCAAAATTTTTGGCTATAAGGTAGGAGATACTGACCTAATGGACACATCAGCAGTTTGGCTCCAGACTCTCAGATCCAAAGAATTAGGATCCAAGGAAGGAGCAAAAGGTCTAGGAGAAGTAATCGTATTTCTTGTTGGCTCCGAGGGGAGACATCCAGGAACTACAGAACCAGAAACAGGCCTCGGGTCCGACAATCTCAGATCCAAACATTTAGATATCTTTGCAGGTTGCTATGAAGTGGCCCTCAAAGTCTTGTGAGGGTGCTTGTTAAGGTTAGAAGTTTCAGGAGATGAATTTGAGGGGGCTTTTACCCCTGGTGAAGTGGAGGAAGAAGGCAATAGCCCTTGAAGAATCAACTTATTTCTGCGATCAGCTACGGCTCTGGTGTTAAAGCTTAAGCAGATGTCACAGACTGACCGCAGATGTTCAGCACCTAAACAAACACATTTACTATGTGCGTCAGAATGTGGGATTTTGTGCTCACATTCCGAGCAGCATTTTAATCCAGGTCTGTCAAACAATAATAATAGTAATAACAACAACAACCTGTTATAATCCAGAAAAAGTTAGTTAACTGTTGCATAAAGACTGTAGAAATTCAACTACTTACACTACTTATACTATATATATATATATATATATATATTTTTTTTTTTTTTTTTTTTTTGAGAAAGAAAAGGAAGTTAAACAGAAATATCCCCCAAATGGGACTAAGAAGGCAGAAGGAAAAGTAGTTAAGGCGCCAAAAAAAAAAAAAAAAAGTAAAGCCTTAACACCAGTGAAAACTAGTGGAGTAGCGGGGTACAAGGTGAAAAGATAGAGTAAAATGAAGAAGGATTTAATAAATTCTACTCAAGTGTCGAACAGGGATTGGAAAACACTAATGAACACTTGAGACTGTCAGTGATAGCGGCAAAAGAGATCCGAGGAGGTTGAGTACAGTGTAGAGCACTGTGGGTAGTGGGAGGAGTTCGAGGCTGGAACTTAAGTCTGTAAAAATGCGGTCAAGTCAGATCCGAGGCTCAGATCCATAACCCAGCCATGAGGAAGAATGACAAGGACATCAGATCACGGAACATTAACTGGGTCATGCTATGTCATACAGGAGAAGAAAATGCATAATAAACCCCCTCCACCTCAAGAAAAACACCGTCTCTTCCCAAGAAATCAAACTTCTCATGGTGACTCTGTGGTACAGCATTGTCTGCTCCCTCCTCCAACAACAAATGTGACCCTCCATTGCCTGAAACTGAGAAACAGCTGCAAAGAATTTGCTTGCTTCTTGGACTTTTTCAACTTCTTGAGGAGCAACACCAGAAGGACCAAGGAAAAAAAGATGAACAGTCCAAAGTAACTGAAATGGCCATAGCAGAGTTTCATCAGTGAATAAGACACAGGAAGCTGGCTTCAAGATCAATAACTCCTGAACATTTTTTTTTCATCTTGTGAATTGGAGAGGGAAGAACTGAAGTTCCCAAATCCTGGGGCCAGGTCTCTACTGATAAAAGTTGTCTGACAAGCAGGTACAAAAGCCTTGCTTAGTTTTTAGTACGGAAGTAAGACAGATGCAAACTGTGAGGTAAAATGTTCGACAAACAACCATCAAAAATACCAGCCATTAACACTTAATTTTGACAGACACTTTCCTCACAAAAAATGGTACGATGGAATGTGCACTTATCTGCCCACCCTTGAAGAAGCATCAGCCAACCAACCACTCACAACCAGCAGGGGAGAGTGCACTTTGATGGCAAGAAAGTTCTGAAGGTTTAGCACCATAACCACGGACTTTATACTGCTCTCCCAGAACTTCAGCAGTTAAAAGTGTGGAGAAGCTGCCTTTAAGCTTTTCAAGATGGCCATCTGTCACACCCTTAGCAGGATATAAACTATATAGCTAAAGCTACTGCAACAGTGAGCTAATGATTAAAACCAAAAGTTAAACAGCATACATTTGTAGGTAACGCAGCCTACCAAAATGAAAAGGTAGTCAGGGAACTGAGTACTTGGGTTGACAGTCGCTTCTCCTTTGATGATCACGTGTCACCTGTTTTCAGGAAATCATACTACTTACCACAACTAGCAGCCAAAGATATTTCATCTAGATCCAAGGATAGTACAGTTGTGTACACTTACCATAAATGTAGATGTTCGAGTGTATTCAGTGTTGCAGTCATTACATTTGGGTAATCTGCTGGCAGGTTGCCCTCAGTCGGCCTGAATTCCAAAGTCTTGGGTCCTGCATCGGTTGCTGTCTTCTCTTCCATGACATCAGGTCGTCAGGGGTATAAAACATGCAGCCGACGCCATTTTCTTTAGTTTTTCTTGCTCCCGATGTCAGGTGCCCACAAAAAGGTAGCAAAAAAATAAATTTAAAAAAAAAAAAAAAAAAATATATATATATATATATATATATATATATATATATATATATATATATATACACACATCAATATAAACTTTACCTTCATCTACAAGCAAATACACCACATAGATTGTAGAAGATAGAGAAGGAAAGATAAACTCCAGGATGACAGGGGGATGGCGGGAGGGTAACGTGGACTGCAACAGTGAATACACTCGAACATCTACATTTATGGTAAGTGTACACAACTGTACTATGTTCTTCGTGTTTCACTGATGCAGTCATTACATTTGGGTAGAATCCCAAAGCTATGGTTGGGAGGCTGGAGCTAAACAGCATTAGGTGTGGCTATAAGGCCCTGCAGAACTGCAGTGGCAAAGCCTGCCCTGGACTTAGAGTAGAGAGGCAAATGATAATGCTTTGTAGAGGTGTGAGCAGAACTCCAAGTAGCAGCCTCTAGAATGTCTTTGGTTGGTACTCCTGAGAAAGGCTGCTGAAGTAGCAGCAGCTCTGGTGGAATGAGACCTAATGCCCTTGGGCACAGGTTTACCATGGTGTAGGTAGCAGAAACGGATGCAGTGGCTTATCCACTTTGAAACGGTCTGCTTTGAAATAGCCTTTCCTTCTGATCCTGCAGCATATGACACCAGTAATTGCTCAGTTTTTCTTAGAGCTTTAGTCCTGCTCAAGTAGAATCTTAGCTGTCTGTGTATGTCCAAGGAATGCAGAATTTTCTCCCCCTTGTTCTGCGGATTTAAATAAAAGGTTGGCAGATGAATTGTTTGGTTAAGAGCTACACTGGAAACCATCTTAGGCATAAAAGTAGGATTTGTCCTCAGAGACACCCTGTCTGGGTAAAATATGATAAAAGGCTCTACAGCCATGAGGGCCTGTAGCTCTGAAACTCTTCTTGCTGAAGTAATTGCTAGTAACGGAGCTGTTTTCCATGACAAGAACTTTATATCAGCAGTAGCAGCTGGTTCAAATGGAGGCAAGGTGAGCTTTTCCAACACATAATTGAGGTCCCATGCAGGTAATGGTGATCTTCTAGGAGGCCTTACATTTTTGGCTCCTCTGAGATACTGCTTTAGTAAAGGATGAGAAAAGATTGGTGGCTCTGTGTTGTAATGAGCCGAAATGGCAGAGGCATGAATTTTAATTGATGAGAAAGATAGGCCTTTGTCAAGCATCTCAGTTAAGTATTGTAATATCGGAGGAATATTTGGTTCTGCCGTATCAGTTCCTTGTGCTTGATTTCCAAGCACAGAATCTCTTCCATTTGTCAGCATAAGATTTTCCAGTACTAGGCCTTCTGGCTTCCAAAATGACATCCATCACAGCTTTACTAAGAGGTGCTGTTTGTATAACTACATGATCAGCCATGCTGCCAGGTTCAATGTCTGCAGTTGATTGTGCAGGATCTGATTGTTTTGCTGGGACAGTAGTTGAGGTCTTTGAGGTAAGGTCCAAGCTGGGTAATGAGACAAGTTCCTTAGGATTGGGTACCAGTACTGGCGGGGCCAGTCCGGGGCAATCAGTATCATCTTTGGTTTCTCTTGTCTGACTTTTAGGAGGACCTTGGGGAGAAGAGGCAGAGGAGGAAAGGCGCAAACTGATAGGTTTTTCCAACTGAAGGATAGGGCGTCCACTTTCCATGCTTGTCTGTGATAAGTCCTTGTGCAGAATCTTTTCAATTGATAATTTTGAGGAAAGGCAACTAGATCTATGTCTGGGCTCCCCCATTTCTCTGTTATCATGCTGAAGACTTGTGGATTTAGTTTCCACTCGTGAGGATCCATAAGGTTTCTGCTTAAATCGTCTGCCAATGTATTTTGCTTTCCTGGCAGGAATTGAGCTTGAAGATGCATTTGGTAGGTCAAAGCTGTGTCCCACAGCGATAATCTGCAAAGGGGGTATGAGTGTGTGCCCCCTTGTGTGTTTATACACCACATGACTATGGTGTTGTCCGTCTTTATCAGTAGTTATCCTGGATGAATTAAGTCCTTGAAGGCTGCTAGGGCATTTTGAACAGCCAGCATCTCCTTCTGGTTGATATGTAGATGCATTTGTTTTGGGGTCCATATGCCCTGAATGCATCTTCCTGCCATGTGGGCCCCCCAGGCATAATCCGAGGCATCTGTTGTTAAGGTTTGGCTGGCAGGGGGGGAGGGGGGAGTGAAGGCCCGTCCCATGTTTTGGTGACATGCCTTTGCCCACCATAGAAACGCCTGTTCTAGGCAGGGAATGAGAGGAATCATTGCTTCCAGACTGTGAGAATGTTGACTCCATAAACTTTTCAAGTACCATTGAAGTTTCCTCATATGCAGTCTTGCATATGGAATCAGTAGGATGCAGGATGCCATGAAGCCCAGAGCCTGCAGAATTTGTCTTGCAGATAACTAGGTTTTTGTTGCCATCAGTTTGATTAAGTAGTCAGTTGCATTTGCTTGTATGGCGTGAGGTAAGCCATCTGAGCAGTTGTATTCAAGCTTGCACCCAGGAATGTTATCTTTTGAGAGGGTACCAGTTGTGATTTCTTTTCGTTTACTGTGTACCCTAGGCATGTTAGAAGCCTTTTCACAAACGCCAGGTGTCAAAGAAGAGTGTCCTTGTTCTCTGCTTGAATGAGACAATCGTCTAAGTAAGGATATATTTGTATACTTCTTTGTCTGCAAAATGCAATTACTGGTGCCAGGCACTTTGTAAAGACCCTGGGTGCAGTAGATAAGCCAAAGGGCAGTGCAGAGAACTGGTAATGCATTAAGCCAGCCTTGAATCTGAGGTATCTTCTGCACGATTGTTTTATTGGGACATGCAGGTATGCCTCTTTTAGGTCTAGTGTCACCAACCGAGCATTCTTGCCCAGCATGGGCAGAAGCTGCTGCAAAGTCAGCATTTTGAATTTTGGAATGTCCAGGTATGTGTTCAAAATTGATAAATCCAGTATTGGCCACAAGGCCTTGTCCTTTCTGGGTACCAAGAACAGTTGAATAAAAACCTTGTCCTTTTTCCTGTTCCGGTACTGGCTGAATGGCCCCCATATCCATGAGAGATGTAACCTGTTTTGTGCCTCTGCCCATTTTTTTTGGCAGATCTGGCCAACCATTTGCCATTGGCAGAGTGTGGAAATGGAACCTATATCCCTGTGATACTATGCTTAGTACCCACTTGTCCTGGGTTAACTGCCAATTTTGAGCAAAAAGTGCTAATTTTCCCCCTATGGGTGCTGCCAAAAGATAAGTGCTTGGTGTAGGCAGAGGGAAGTCATTGGGATTGTTTTCTGTCGGTTTGCGCTTTATCTCCTCCAGATTTGGAGGTAGAAGCGCCCCATTGCTTTGACCTGTATGAATCTTGCATCTGGTATCTGGAACCTTTAGGGAGTCTGGATTTGCCCCTTTGAGCTCTGTCTGACACAGGAAAGGACCAATTTTTTTGTAGTCCTGTGTCTACTGAATCTTGGTGGCTGCACTTGTAAGAAGTCTTTAACAGTTTGCATAGACTTAGCTTTGTCTTCCATTTTCTTTAAAACCTCTTCTGCCTTAATACCAAACAGAGAATCATGATGTAAAGGTGCATCTAGCAATTTAGCTTTAACATGATCAGGCAAATTTTGTTCCTTTAACTTTTAGTTATGTACTTACCATAACTTTAGATGTATGGGATCCATCTCGCCTACATTCTCTACAGATGGGTTCGGAGCCGATCCTCGGCTCCACTCGGCTTATACAATAGAACGCAGTCTCTTATTGGCTGAGTCACCTCATATCCCAGGATGCACCACCGCTACCTCCCCAGATCTCGTTTGTTCACACTCATGTTCACAGAGACATACTATTGTCATAACATACTCAGGTCTTTCAAGAGAGGAAGAAGATCAATTTCGGATCGTCCGGTCTCTCCTGGGCTACAAGGCAGGGGGATGGAGGGTGGGTTATTAGGAATGTAGGCAAGATGGATCCCATACATCTAAAGTTATGGTAAGTACATAACTAAAAGATGTAATGTGATCCTCTCTCGCCTACATTCTCTACAGATGGGACAGCGTCCCTAGCACCTAATTCCCGGGTGGCTCACTGGAAAACACTCCTGAGAACTGTGGAACCGAAGGAAGCTCGACCCCTGGATGCCACATCTAATTTGTAGTGAGAAACAAAGGTGTGTGAAGATGTCCACGTGGCAGCCGCACAAATGTCGCCAATAGAGAGCTTGGAATGAAAAGCTGCCGAAGTGGCCATAGCTCTAGTAGAATGAGCTTTAACGGGAGCTATGAGCTCTTTGTTTGAGATGAGATACACGTGAGTGATGCAGTCCCTGATCCACTTGGCAATAGTGACTTTAGTGATGACTTTGCCTAATCTATTATCCGAAAAGGACACAAACAGTTGATGTGATTTCCGTGCTTTGTGTGTCCTATCCAAATAGAAGCGTAATTGCCTGTGCACATCTAAGCAGTGAAAAGTATATTCAGCTCTATTGGAATATTTGGGAAAGAAGACCGGTAGCTCCACTGACTGTTGTAGACAGAAATTAGAACAAACCTTTGGTATAAAAGATGGGTTTGTCCTAAGAGATACTCTATCCTTGTGGAATACCAAGTAAGGTGGTTTAACACAGAGCCTGAAGCTCTGAAACCCGTCTGGCTGAGGTAATAGCAATTAGAAGGGCAGTTTTCCAAGAAAGGAATTTCAGATCATAGGTTGCTGCCGGCTCAAAGGGTGGTGAGGTTAAGGCACCTAATACCACGTTCAGATCCCATGGAGGTGCAGGTTGCGAAATGGGGGGTCGTAGAAGCCAAGCTCCTTTAATAAAGGCTTTACAGAGCTTGTTGCTCATTAAGGGAGGTTGCACACTTTCATGAAAATTGGAAATAGCCGCCAATTGTACTTTGATGGTAGATACTGAGCAACCTTGCTGGAACAGGGAGGCTAAAAACTTCAGTACTTCAGATACCGAGGCTGTCATTGGGTCTAATCCTCAGAGTTGGGCCCAAATAGCAAACCTCTTCCATTTACTGCTATATATCTTCTTTGTAGAAGTCTTGTGGGCCGAAGACAAGATGTGAATGACTTCAGGAGCCAAAGAGTGGCCCCTAATTATGGTTGGAAGAGGAGTAGCCAGGCTGTCAACTTCAACGAATGGAGGGACTGATGGAGTTGTCCTGACTGATGAGTCAAAAGGTCCGGAACTTGGTCCAGGAACCAAGGACCCTCCAATGCATACCTGTGAAGAAAGGGGAACCAGATTTGCCGAGGCCAGTATGGGGCGATTAATATCATTCTGCTTCTCAAGCGAATCGCCTTCTGAATCACCTTGGGAGAAGGGAACCGTGGAAAGGCATATAGCAGTCCGGAGGCCAAGCGTGGACTAGAGCGTCCTTGGGAGTCTCCTGAAACTGGGGTCAGAGTGAAGAAGTGGTGACACTGCATTGAAGGGCTTGAAGAGATCGCAACAGGGGACTCCCCATCTTGTGAAAATCTGTGTTATCACTCTGTTGTTCAAGGACCACTCGTGAGGGGAGAGAATAGTTCTGCTCAGTCTGTCGGCTATCACGTTGGATTTCCCCGGAATGTGCGTTGCAATTAGAAAACGCTTGGTAGCAATCGCCCAATCCCATACTCTCATGGCCTCTCTGCAAAGGGGATAGGACCTGGTTCCTCCTTGCTTGTTTAGGTACCAGACTACCGACATGCTGTCGGATTGAATGGCAATTGTACCCTGAGGGAGGTGATCATGCAGTGCTTGCAACGCTAAAAGCACCGCCCTCATCTCCAGGATATTGATATGAAGAAGACTCTCGGGGTGCCACGTGCCTTGGACCAACCTGTCCAGATAATGACCCCCCCACCCTGTCTGGGAGGCGTCCGTAGTCAGCGTGGCAGAGGGGAGTGGTGGAACGAAGGGTCGCCCTTGATTCAGATTGGGGGATAGAAGCCACCAACGAAGATCCTGTTTGCACCTGTCCGTGATCAGAATGTGGTGACTGAGGGGACGGTCCTGATAAGACCACTGGACTGAGAGGAGCCAATGAAGTATCTTCATGTGCAACCTTGCCAAGGGGACCAGAAGAATGGTGGCTGCCATGGAGCCCAACAGTTGTAGGACCATTCTTGCTGGAGCACGACGTCTGAGGATTAGTGCCTGGACCTGAGACTGAAGCGTCGCGATCCTTTCTGCAGGGAGATAGACTCGCATCTGCCTTGAATTTATTTCTGCACCGATAAACAGAATACGCTGAGATGGTTGCAATACAGATTTTGACCAATTGAAGGTGATTCCTAAGGATTTGCCCAGTGCTATGTGGCTGCTAAATTTTTCAAGAGTAGATGCCTGGAGGCGGCAGTTAGGAGCCAGTCGTCTAGGTATGGAAACACATGGAATCCTAGACTTCTCAAGTGAGCAGTCGCGACTGCCAAACATTTGGTAAACACCCTGGGGGCTGTGGTGAGACCAAAGGGCAGTGCTCGGAACTGAAAATGACTGTCTCCTAGGCTGAAGCGTAAGTGTCTCCTTGACGCCTGATCCATCAGAATGTGATAGTAGGCGTCTTTGAGGTCTATGGAGCACATCCAAACTCCTTTCTCCAAAAGCGGGAGAATGGATTGTAAAGTGACCATCCGAATTTGGACTTTTTACAAATCGGTTTAGTTTGCTGAGATCCAAAATGGGTCTCAAGTCCCGGTCTTTTGGCACCAAAAGAATCTTGAGTAAGTCCCTAATCCGGCCTGGTCTGCGGGGACAGGTTGGATGACTCCTTTTTGAAGCAGCTTTGATACTTCGTTGGCTGCATGATTCCGTTGACTGGGTGGTGGGTCCGGGATTCTTTGGACTGGTGGGGGTGGTTGAACAAAGGGGATGGAGTAACCTCCGGCAATGATTCGAAGCACCCATTGGTCCTGAGTAATATCTTCCCAGGCCTTTAGGTGCTTTGAGAAATGACCCCCGACTGGCTCCGGAGTTGCACAGCCGGGTACTCCTTCAGGGATGCTGGAAGGAGGAGGAGCCACGAAAGGACTCGCGGTCTCCAGTGTTGCGGAGGCCTCCGCCGCCTCTGGGACGGCGTCTCCCTGAAAAATTTCCCCCTCCTCTGCCTCTAGAAGGTGGGTGCTCTGCGACGAGTAAGGCTTCTGAGACTTATGGAACCACATTTTCCCTCCCCTTCGGGCCTTGGGATAAGGCCTGAGGGGAGTGGAAAAGCGAGCTCCTACGGCAGCCAAGGTCTTACCCTCCTGTTCGCAGCGAGTCAAAGTGTCCTTTACCTTGGGTCCAAACAATGAGGACCCATCAAAGGGGGCGTCGGCAAAGGAAGACTTAAAGGCCTCTGCAAAATGACACAGGCGTAGCCAGGCTTGTCTCCGTAGAGCAACACCTGTCCCAGCCGCTCTACTCGCTCCTTCGGCCGCATAGGAAATGAGCCTCATGGACGAGTTAGATAATGAGGATAGGGTAGCCAACTGAGAGTTAACCGTCTGAGTTAACTGTTCAGGTAAGTTACCCGAGAGGGCATCCGACAGCTCCTTGACCAGATCCCTCTGTAGTCTGGTGAAGTGTGCCAGATAATTCAGAGACCTTAACGTAAAGGTCGCTGAAGAAAGGGTACGCTTGCCGTACCGATCCATGCTCCTAGACTCTTTATTAGGGGGGTGGATGGACGTCGAAGCCTCTGCCACATCTTGTTGGGTGGCAGATGCCACCACCATAGCATCTACAGCCACACCTTTAGATAAAAAATCCTTGTCCGGGGGTGCCGAGAGAAACTTATTGGGACGAGCTGGCACCGGTTCCACAGAATCCAGGTGTTCCCACGCCCTTCGAGAGATCAAATCCAGAAGCTCATCGAAGGGCGGAGACACCCAGGAGGCAGAGGGCTGAGCCCCGAAGGCCTTGAGGAACACTGACTCCTCAGCGGAAGGGGGTTTGGACTGCCAGTCGCCTCGGTGTTTAAGGATTTCCAGAATGTCTGCAAAGGAGACATCTTCCGAAGACGACTTTGGGGACCCCTCCGCATCATCGAGGTCGGTATCCGACGTGAGGGATCTGGCCAGGGAGTCGATGTGTTTCCTCTTACACTGTCTCTTCCTGGGGTTCCTCCGAAGGTGTCGGAGGAACCTCCAGGAAGAAGGGAACCGCCAATGGGGTAACCTCAGGCCCAGGGGCTCCGCTGTCACGAGACAGGGGATTCCAGAAGCGCCAGTCTCCATGCCCAAGGAAGGTGGTGGTGGTGGAAAGGTCGGCGGCCACAGAGGATTTGGCTAAAGCACTTCTCATGGCATCAGGCCGGACCCCAGAATCCTGGGAAGGTCCGTCCCGAGGCCACAACAGTAACCGAGCCCCCGCAGCCGGCACCTAGAGGGAGGCTCGGAACCGAAGGATCGGATCGAAGCATCCCGGGCCGACTGAGGAGGTCCACAGCATCAACCCGACCCGAGGACGGGTTGAAGTTAGAGTCGGAGCCGACTCGATAACTTCGACCGGATCCACCAACACCGACTCCAACGGCGCCAAGGCTGTCGGAGGAGGAATGGAAGCAGAAGGATGGGGGATCGGCTCCAAAGCCAACTGGGCAGGAGTCGAGATCAATTTAGCGAAGACCGGTGACTGGAAAAACTTCTGAAGCACCCTGTCTACGTCCGAATCGGACATCCTCGAAGAACGAGAAGAGACCGACCGGGTCGAGTCGACTTCTCCCGGCTCAAAGACTGGGGACCGGCTCCGTAAAGGCTCGAGGTATCGGCGCCGAGGGATTCCACTACTATTGCAATCTCCTTGGAGCCGATGTGGACTTCGCCCGAAGTGGAAGTGTCTGAGCGGGCAACCCCATCGGCTCGAAGGCAGTGGAGCCGATGAAGGTGACACGCCTCGATGCCCGAGCTCGACTCCAAAGCCAGAGGAGTCGAGGGTGGAGACATCGAGGCAGACCGTTCCACCCTCGGCTCAAGTCCGTGGAGCCGGCGGAGAAGCCTGCCTAGACTTTTAGCTATCGGATCCGACGGACTGGTGAAGCGAAGATTTTTTCTTCTTGCCAGTAGGAGAAGAAGAAGAGGATAAGGCTTCCTCAAAAGAAGGGGCAATGAGCCCTTTTAAAATCAATTTGTTTTTCCTCTCTTGGAGGACTCGAGAGGAAAAAGCGTGGCAAACGCTACAGGACTCCTGGAGATGTTTGGGACCTAAACAATACACACACAAGGAATGATCATCCGTTATGGACATTTTGTAACCACACTTAACACATTTTTTAAAACCGGAAGGTATATGTTCTTTAGACATGGTTTTAAAGAAAAACTTAACAACAATTACAGACAAAACAGTTAACACCGACAACTAGGCTCTAATTTAAACGCCTAAAACTTAACAATTACAGACAAAACAGTTAACACCAACAACTAGGCTCTAATTTAAACGCCTAAGGCAGGGCTAGGCCCCTCTAACTTAAACGGAACCTTTACCAACAAAAATACACAATCTTCCACAAAAGTACCAAAAAAAAACAATCACACAACACTAGCCATTAAAACAGCTTTTGGGAGAGTTTTAGAGAGAAATTTGACAGAAAAGTTTCTGACTAGAGGTACTTAGCTCAGCCAAGTCCGAGACCACGTCTATGCTGGAAAGCGGCAAACGAGATCTGGGGAGGTAGCGGTGGTGCATCCTGGGATATGAGGTGACTCAGCCAATAAGAGACTGCGTTCTATTGTATAGCGCCGAGTCGGAACCGAGGATCGTCTCCGAACCCATCTGTAGAGAATGTAGGCGAGATAGGATCACATTACATCCAGGCATGCCTCCTAATCACAGATCCAGTAACTGCGGCCCTGCAGGAGGCCTCTAAGGAATCAAAACCACATTGCAAAGTATGCTTTCCAACTTGTTCAGCTGCATGCAATAATTCCTGCAAATCTTTATTTTCTGCACATTCTGAAATAAACATCATTTTCTGTTTCAGCAATCCCATAACATGTTGTTGGCACTTTAGCATATGAAATTGACCGTTTAAGACCCTAATTGCCATGGTTGCAGATGTATAAACCTTTTTTCCCCATCCGTCTAGTGCCCTTGAATCTCTGTCAGAGGGGGTAGGATTTTTTGCTGTTGAGGCCTTAACTCCCTTTGGACCCTGTGAAATAGTTTCAGGATCAGCAGCAGGGTTTCTAAATAAAAATTTATGCGAGTCAAAGACCCTGTAATATCGGTCAGGCTTACTGGGAGCCAGAGGTAAGGAGTCAGGGGTCAAGCTTGACTCCGAAAACACATTATCCACAATGTCTAAAACAGGGGGAATGGCTAAAGGCTTGTGCTGAGGGAGAAGAAGGAAATCCCTGAGCCTCTTTTTTGATTCTGAGAAGTCTAGACTCTCCCAGTGAAAATGATGCAAGGTTTCTCCAAATGAATAATCCTCAGGAGGAGATGCAGATGGAATAGACTCCTTAGCATCAGAATACTCATAGGGAGGTATAGATGATTCCTGATCGGAAGAGGAATCAGAAGAAATAGAAACCTGATCTGAAGATTCATAATCAGTGTCTTGCCTAGGCCTCTTATCTGGAGGGGGATGGGTAACCCTGATCAAGGTAATAAGGTCTTCAGCCATTTTGATCATCTGCATTTTAGGCACAGAGGTCTGTGCAGGTGGCTCATGAGTCGGTGTTTTAGTTTTAGAAGTTGCTTTTGTCTTTGGTTTTGCAGCCGTCGTTGGTTTGATATACAAATGTTGAGGTCTGAATACACCCTCAGAAGCCGGTGCCTGCTCAGCGGCTCCAGACCCATCCGAGGGAGATACATCCATCAGTCCAATACCTTGAGTATCTTGCGGCATGCCGGACTCCACATGGGTGTCGGCAGAGGCCTGCGACTCGAAGGTAGCGGGTATCAGGGGCTGCAAAAGCGCCTCACTGAGTACCGGTGAACCGGCGACTGGCATAGGAGAAGCTTTGTTGTCGGTTTTGGATCTCGACTGCCTTTCTCTGTCCTTTTCTTTGCGTTTTTTATGTACTCCGGTAGTCGGATTGCTATCCGACGACATTTCTGGGTAGTTAAATCTGTTTCCAAAATACTTTGATGGAAAAATATACCGACGCTTAATAGTGCGTTGGTTAAATCTAGCACAAAACCGACAGCCAGGCACGTTGTGATCAGGGCCTAGGCAAGGAATACAGTATAAATGGAAATCCTTATGAGGTATTTGCTTCCCACAAGTAATACAATTATTAACTTTTTCTGACATCGGTAAAAAGCAAGAAAAAAGTTTCCCCAACGGGGTACTTAGCTTTAGTGAAGACTTCGGATCTGAAACTCAAACTGGAATATTTCAGTAGTCGGCCGACCGGCACTTGCAAAATGCTTCTGCTTCGGGCACCGCGCGGCAAAAAAGACTGAAGAAAATGGCGTCGGCTGCATGTTTTATACCCCTGACGACCTGACGTCATGAAGAGAAGACAGCAACCAATGCAGGACTCAAGACTTTGGAATTCAGGCTGACTGAGGGCAACCTGCCAGCAGATTACCCAAATGTATTGACTGCAATAGTGAAACACGAAGAAAGTACAGTTGTGTACACACTTACCATAAATGTAGACGTTCGAGTGTATTCACTGTTGCAGTCATTACATTTGGGTAATCCTACTGGCAGGTTGCCCTCAGTCGGCCTGAATTCCAAAGTCTTGGGTCCTGCATCGGTTGCTGTTGCCCCTTCCCTGACGTCAGGGGTATAAAAGATGCAGCAGATGCCATTTTCTTCAGTTTTTCTTGCCCCAGATGTCAGGTGCCCCCAAAAGGGTAGCCAAAACGTATGCATCTATGTATATAAAAAAACATACATGCAGCAATATAAACTTTACCTTCATCTAAAAGCAAATACACCACATAGGTTGTATAGATCAGAGAAGTAAAGATCAGTTACAGCAGAAATAAGGAGGATGGTGGGTGGGTAACCTGGACTGCAACAGTGAATACACTCTAACATCTACATTTATGGTGTACACAACTGTACTATGTTCTTCGTGTTTCACTGTTGCAGTCATTACATTTGGGTAGAGTCCCAAAGCTATGGTTGGGGGGCTGGAGCTAAATAGCATTAGGAGCGGCTATGAGGCCCTGCAGAACTGCAGTAGCAAAGCCTGCCCTGGATTTAGAGTAAAGTGGCAGATGGTAATGCTTTGTAAAGGTGTGCACTGAACTCCAAGTAGCAGCCTTTAAAATGTCTTTAGTTGGTACTCCCCTGAGAAAGGCTGCTGAAGTGGCTGCAGCTCTGGTTGAATGTGGCCTAACACCCTTAGGCACTGGCTTACCATGCTGTGAATAGCAGAAACAAATGCAGTGGCCTATCCATTTTGAAATAGTCTGTTTGGAGATAGCCTTTCCTTGTGATACTGCAGCATATGCCACTAGTAATTGTTCTGTATTCCTGAAAGTTTTAGTTTTGTCCAAGTAGAATCTAAGTTGTCTATGTACGTCCAAAAAATGCAGAATTCTCTCCCCCTTGTTCTGTGGATTTGGATAAAAAAATGGCAAATTAATAGTTTGGTTAAGGGCTACACTGGACACCACCTTAGGCATAAATGTTGGGTTTGTCCTCAGACAAACCCTGTCTGGATAAAAAAATGATAAAAGGTTCCACAGCCATGAGAGCCTGTAGCTCTGACACTCATCTTGCAAAAGTTATTGCTAGGAGCAGAGCTGTTTTCCAAGATAAAAACTTTATATCAGCAGTAGCAGCTGGCTCAAAAGGAGGTAGGGTGAGTTTTTCCAAGACATAATTGGGGTCCCAATGCAGGTATCGGCGATCTCCTTGGAGGCCTTAAATTTTTGGCTCCTCTGAGGTATTGCCTTAATAAAGGATGAGAGAAAAGTGGTGGCTCTGTATTGTAACGAGCCGAAATAGCAGAGGCATGAATTTTAATTGATGAAAAAGATAGGCCTTTGTCCAGCATCTCAGTTATGTATTGTAATATCTGAGGAATACTTGGTACAGATGTATCAGTTCCTTGTGCCTGATTCCAAGCACAAAATCTCTTCCATTTTCCAGCACAGGAATTCCTAGTACTAGGCCTTCTGGCTTCCAAAATTACATCCATCACAGCTTTACTGAGAGGTGTGCTTTGTATGGCTACATTATCCGCCATGCTACCAGGTTTAGAGTCCTGAGTTGGCTGTGCAGAATCTGATTGTTTTGTTGGGACAGTAGATGAGGTATTTGAGGTAAGGTCCAGGCTGGGCATTGAGACAAGTTTCTTAAGATCGGGTACCAGTACTGGCGGGGCCAGTCTGGGGCAATCAGTATCATCTTTGGTTTCTCCTGTCTGACCTTTAGGAGTACCTTGGGGAGGAGAGGCAGTGGGGGAAAGGCATATAATGATAGGTTTTTCCAGTTGAAAGATAAGGCATCCACTTTCCATGCTTGTCTGTGACAAGTCCTTGTGCAGAATCTTTTTAGTTGGTAGTCGTGAGGGGAGGCAAATAGATCTATGTCCGGGCATCCCCATTTCCTTGTTATGCTGAAGACTTGTGGATCCAGGTGCCACTCGTGGGGATCCATGAAGTTTCTGCTTAGTTAGTCTGCCAGAGTATTTTCCTTTCCTGGCAGGAATTGTGCCTGCAGATGAACTTGTTAAGTCAATGCTGTGTCCCACAAAGCCATGGCTAGTCTGCAAAGGGAATAAGAATGCGTGCCCCCCTGCTTGTTTATATACCACATGACCGTGGTGTTGTCTGTCTTTATCAGTAGCTGTCCCGGATGAATTAGGTCCTTGAAGGCTGTCAGGGCATTTTGAACAGCTAGCATCTCTTTTTGATTGATATGTAGATGCAATTTGGTTTGTGGACCAGGTGCCCTGAATGCCTCTTCCTGCCATGTGGGCCCCCCAGGCATAATCTGATGCATTCGTTGTTAGGTTCTGCCTGGCTGGGGGTAGTGAGAATGGCTGTCCCTTGTTTTGGTAGCAAGCCTTTGCCCACCATCAAAACTCCTGTTGCAGTCAGGGAATGAGAGTAATCATTGTTTCCAGGCTGTGGCAATGTTGCGCCCAAACACCTTTTAGGTACCACTGAAGTTTCCTCACATGCAGTCTTGCATATGGAATTCGTAGGATGCAGGATGCCATGAAGCCCAAAACCTGCAGAATTTTTCTTGCAGATAACTGGGCCTTTGTTGCCAATCCTTTGAAATAGGTAGTCAGTTGCCTTTGTTTGTCTGGCGTGAGATAAGCCATCTGGGCAGTTGTATTTAAGCTTGCACCCAGGAATATTATCCCTTGAGAGGGTACTAGTTTTGATTTCTTTTCGTTGACTGTGTACCCTAGGCATGTTAAAAGCCTTTTCACAAACGCCAGATGCTGTAGTAGAATGTCCTTGTTCTCTACTTGAATGAGGCAGTCGTCTAAGTAAGGATATATTTGTATTCCTTCAGACACTTTGTAAAGACCCTGGGCGCAGTAGATAAGCCAAAGGGCAGTACAGAGAATTTGTAATGTATTGAGCCAGCCTTGAATCTGAGGTATCTTCTGCATGACTGCCTGATTGGGACATGCAGGTATGCCTCTTTTAGGTCTAAAGTCACAAGCCAAGCCTTTTTGCCCAGCATGGGCAGAAGCTGCTGCAAGGTCAACATCTTGAATTTTGGTACGTCCAGAAAAGTGTTTAGAATAGATAGGACCAGTATTGGTCTCCATGCTTTGTCCTTTCTGGGTACCAAGAACAGTCTTGAGCAAAATCCTTGGCCCTGCTCTTGCTGTGGCACTTGTTGAATAGCCCCCATGTCCATGAGGGATGAGACTTGTTTTTGTGCCTCTGCCCATTGATTTGTTGGCAGATCTGGCCAACCATTTGCCTTTGGCAGGGTATGGAAGTGAAACTTGTAGCCTTGTGACACTATGTTTAGAACCCATTTGTCCTGGGTTATAATGTGCCAATTTTGAGAAAAAAGTGCTATTTTTCCCCCTAAGGGTGCTGCCAGGAGAAGAGTACTTGGTGCAGGCAGGGGGAAGTCATTGGGACTGCTTCCTGTATGGTTGTGATTTGTCTTCTCCACTTTTGGAGGTAGAAGCACCCCATTGCTTAGACCTGTACAAAACCTTGCGCCTGGGATCTGCCTCTAGGGCGTCTGGATCTGCCCCTTTGAGGTCTGTCTGACAATGGAAAGGACCAATTCTTTGTAAGCCTGTGTCTGCTAAACCTAGGTAGCTGTACTTGTAAAAAATCTTTGACTGTTTGCATAGATTTAGCTTTGTCCTCCATTTTCTTTAACACCTCTTCTGCCTTAACTCCAAACAAGGTATCATGCTGTAACGGTGCATCTAATAATTTTACTTTGACATGATCAGGCAGATTTTGCTCCTTTAACCAAACATGCCTCCTAATTACAGAACCTGTCACTGCGGCCCTGCAGGAAGCCTCCAGAGAATCAAAACCACATTGCAAAGTATGCTTTCCAACTTGTTCAGCTGCATGCAATAAATCCTGCATTTCTTTGTTTTCTGCACATTCAGAATTTACCAACATTTTCTGTTTAAGCAATGTCATGACATATTGCTGATATTTGAGCATATGAAACTGGCAGTTTAAGACCCTTATAGCCAAGGTAGCAGATGTGTAAACGTTTTTCCCCCCATCTATCCAGTGCCCTAGAATCTCTGTCAGAGGGGGTATGTTTTTTTGCAGTGGAAGCCTTAACCCCTTTGGGACCCTGTGAAATAGTTTCTGGGGCTGCAGTAGGGTTTTTGAAAAGGAATTTATGAGAGTCAGGAACCCTGTAATATCGGTCAGGCTTAACAGGAGCTGGAGGTAAGGACTCAGGAGTCAGATTAGACTCTGAAAACACATCTACAATGTCTAACACAGGTGGAATAGCTAGAGGCCTGTGTTGAGGTAGTAAAAGGAAGTCCCTGAGCCTCATTTTAGATTCTGAAAAATATTGGCTCTCCCAGTGGAAATGCTCCCTCATGGTATGCAAGGTTTCCCCAAAAGAATAGTCCTCAGGAGGAGAAGCTGAAGGAATGGATTCTTCAGCATCAGAATTCTCATAAGGGGGAAGTGAATATTCCTTATCAGAAGAAATAAAAACCTGATCTGAAGACTCATAGTCTGTCTCTTGCCTAGGCCTCTTATCAGGAGGGGGATGGGAACCCCTGATCAAAGTAATCAAGTATTTGGCCATTTTGAGCATCTGTTTTTTGGGCATGGAGGCCTGTCCATGTGGCTGTTGAGTTTGTTTCTTTGTCTTTAAAGGTGCTTTAGTCTTTGCCTTTGAAGCTAAAGTCGGTTTAATGTATAATTGTTTAGGTCTGAATACACCCTCGGAAGCCGGTGCCTGCTCAGCGGCTCCGAACCCATCTGAGGGAATAGTGTCCGAGGCTCCAATACCTTGAGTTTCCACCGGCATAGCCGACTCCACGTGGGAGTCAGTAGCGGCCTGTGACTCTAAAGTAGCGGGCGTCAGGGGCTGCGAAAGCACCTCACCGAGAACCGGCGACTGGTTTAGGAGAAGCTTCGTCGTCGGTTTTGGGCCTCGGTTGCCTGTCTTTTTCTTTGCATTTTTTGTGAACTCCGGTAGTCGGATGGCTATCCGACGACATTTTATAATTAAATCTGCACCGAAAATAGCTTAATGCAAAATCATGCTGATGCTTAATAGTGCGTTGGTTAAATCTAGCACAAAATCGACAACTTGAAACGTCATGGTCAAGGCCTAGGCAAGGAATACAGTAAGAATTAAAGTCCTTATGAGGTATTTGCTTTCCACAAGTAATACAGTTATTAACTTTTTTCTGACATCAGTCTGGGGCAAGAAAAAAAAGTTTCCCCAATGGGGTACTTAGCTTTAATGAAGACTTCAGATCTGAAACTCTAACACGAAAATCTCAGGAGTCGGCCGACCGGCACTTGTGAACTGCTTCTGCTTCGGACACCGTGCGTCAAGAAAGACTGAAGAAAATGGCGTCGGCTGCATCTTTTATACCCCTGATGGCCTGACGTCAGGGAAGGGGCGACAGCAACCGACACAGGACACAAGACTTTGGAATTCAGGCCGACTGAGGGCAACCTGCCAGCAGGATTACCCAAATGTAATGACTGCAACAGAGAAACAACGAACAACATCATATTACTGTTCCCCATATATTCATCAGACCCATTAAATTATACAAAACTCCATTCAGCACATATCTCACATGAAATCGCAGACGTGAAAAGCTCCAGAGGTTCCTAACAAAGAAGGATCTCTGATCTTAAGAACCTTCATTACCTGAAGAAACTGAAAGCCCTATCCGTGTACTCTGTCTTGTAGACAACTGAGGGGTGACCTCTGTCTCACTTACTCCATCATCAGTGATCTTGTGGCCCTTGACATCATCTACCTCATAAGGCAAACTGCTCAGCTAACACTAGAGAGACCTGAACTCTCATCAGCAAATAAACATGTGATGGGGGGAAGAGAGAGAAAATTTACCACCAGGTACCTCCTCCTTCTCTGGAGTAAACTTCCTCTGCAGGTTAAATACCATTTTACACTTTCCTTTAAATGGATGCCTGGATGGGTGCTTTCAAAATTATTCTAGGATTAACCTGCCTCCTCTTGCTTCAAAAAGGAGGTAAAGCCAGAGGGTGAGTCTTGAGAAGGCACAGATGGTCAATAAACTAAAACAATCAATATAAACAGGAGTGAGACGAGGCAATAGTAAGATGGTCAGGAAAAAAACGCCCTCCTTATAAACCCATGAAATGGGGGGTTGCCTATTTCAACCTGGGCTTTCACCAAAACCCTTAATCACCACAAAGTCCAGATAAACAATGGGACTACAGACAGAATGAAAATAATGCATGGAAAGGGCAGAAGATGGCCTGGAAAAGTTTTTTTGTTAACCCCTTCTGTAGAATAACGTGTGTTGTACCTTTATGAAGCATTTCTAAGCACTGAAGGTGCATATAAATAGCAAGCACATGCTAGCTTCAGAGCCATTTTGCGAACACAGCAAGAGTGTGAACATCTATGTATGAGACAGCTAGCTTGTATACAAGTTAAAGATGTTTAGCTTCATTTCTAATGTGTTTGTACATAATAAAGGTGCTTAAACAGAATCCACAATGTTAGTCTACTTCATTTTGACTAGACAAGCAATATGGTGTCAGAAATGGGATTCCAGAGACTGCTTTTCAGAGCCATGAGGTGCAGAGCTAACAGTGAAGGCAAACTAAGTGAACAGACAGGAAAAAAAAGGGGGGCCAGAAACGAGCTAAAGGTAATGAAAAATTGCATAAACAATTTATTTATTTAAAAAGATAAAACGGAGCATTACAAGGGCATAAAACGCATTATTAAGCAAACGCATAGAACGAAAATGTTTAAGCAAATGAAAAGCATAAGAAGCTTATTAATCAGACAAAATGTTTGAAATTAAGATATTTGATAAAATGAGCATCAGAAAAGCACATAAGGGGTTTAGAATTACCTCAGAATTGCAAAACAAGCATGTTTCAATAAAACAAAAGTACAGTTGTGTACCTACCATAAATGTAGATGTTCAAGTGTATTCACTGTTGCAGTCATTACTCTTGGGTTATCCTGCTGGCAGGCTACCCGCAGTCGGCCTGAATTCCAAAGTCCTGGTCCAGCGTCGGTTGCTGTCGCCTCTTCCCTGACGTCAGTACGCCAGGGGGATATAAGATGCAGCCGACGCCATTTTCTTCAGTTTTTCTTGCCCCAGATGTCAGGTGCCCCCAAGAAGGTAGGCAATGCATATTGCTTATAAAAACATACAGTAAAATAAAAACAATACCTTCATCTACAAGCAAATACACCACATAGGTTGTATAGTTTAGAGAAGTATAGATAAGTCCCAGCAAAGACAGGGGAATGAAGGGTGGGTAACCTGGACTGCAACAGTGAATACACTCAAACATCTACATTTATGGTAGGTACACAACTGTACTATGTTCATCGTGTTTCACTGTTGCAGTCATTACTCTTGGGATGAATCCCAAAGCTGAGGTAGAGCGGCTGGGTCTAAATAGGATTAGGAGTGGCTATGAGGCCCTGCAGAACTGCAGTGGCAAAGCCTGCTCTGGATTTAAAGTAAAGAGGTAAGTGATAATGCTTGGTAAAAGTGTGCACTGAACTCCAAGTTGCCGCCTCCAAAATTTCCTTGGTCGGTACTCCTCTGAGAAAGGCTGCTGAAGTGGCTGCTGCCCTGGTAGAATGTGGCCTAATATTCTTAGGCACTGACTTGCCATGCTGTGCATAGCAGAAACGAATACAGTGTCCTATCCATTTTGAAATGGTCTGCTTTGAGATAGCCTTTCCTTGTGATCCTGCAACGTATGCTACAAACAGTTGCTCAGTTTTTCTGAAAGCTTTTGTTTTGTCCAAGTAGAAGCGTAGCTGCCTGTGTATATGTCTAAAGAGTGCAGAAGTCTCTCCCCTTTATTCTGGGGATTTGGATAAAATGTTGGCAAATGAATGGTTTGGTTAAGAGCCACGCTGGATACTACCTTTTGCATAAATGTTGGGTTTGTCCTTAGAGAAACCCTGCCCGGATGAAAAATGATAAAAGGTTTCACTGCCATTAATGCCTGTAACTCTGAGACTCTTCTTGCTGAAGTTATTGCTAGGAGCAGAGCAGTTTTCCATAAGAATTTTATATCAGCTGTATTGGCTGGCTCAAAAGGAGGCAGTGTGAGCTTTTCTAAGACAAAGTTGAGGTCCCATGTAGGTATCGGTACTCTCCTTGGGGGTCTTAGGTTTTTTGCCCCTCTGAGGTACTGTCTTAACAGTGGATGAGAGAAAATAGGAGGTTCCGTATTGTAATGAGCTGAAATGGCAGAGGCATGGATCTTAATTGATGAGAAGGATAGGCCTTTGTCCAGCATCTCAGTTAGGTATTGTAAAATCTGAGGAATATTTGGGACAAGTGGTTCAAGTCCTTGTGCCTGGTTCCAAGCACAGAATCTCTTCCATTTTTCTGCATAAGATTTCCTGGTGCTGGGCCGCCTGGCTTCCAAAATGACATTCATAACAGCTTTAGAGAGAGGTGTGTTCTGAGCGGCTATATTATCTGCCATGCAGCCAGATTTAAGGTTCTGAGTTGGCTGTGCAGGATCTGATTGTTTTGTTGAGTCAGTAGATGAGGAATTTGAGGTAAAGTCCAGGCTGGGCCTTGAGACAAGCTCTTTATGAGTGGGTACCAGTGCTGGCGTGGCCAGTCTGGGGCAATCAGAATCATTTTTGGCTTCTCTTGTCTGACTTTTAGGAGCACCTTGGGAAGGAGAGGCAGTGGTGGAAAGGCATAAACTGTTAGGGTTTTCCAGCTGAATGATGGAGCATCCACTTTCCATGCTTGTGAGTGATAAGTCCTTGTGCAAAAACTCTGTAGTTGGTAGTTGTGAGGGGAGGCAAAAAGATATATGTCTGGGCATCCCCATTTCCTTGTTATGCTGAAGACCTGTGGATTCAGTTTCCACTCGTGAGGGTCCATGAGGTTTCTGCTTAGTTCATCTGCCAGAGTATTTTTCTTTCCTGGCAGGAATTGTGCCTGCAGATGTACTTGATAGGTCAGTGCTGTGTTCCACAAAGTCATGGCTTGCCTGAAGAGGGGGTAGGAATGTGTGCCCTCTTCCTTGTTTATGTACCACATAACTGTACTATTGTCTGTATTTAGTAATAGTTGTCCTGGATGTAGTAGATCCTTGAAGGCTGTCAGGGCATTCTGTACAGCTAGCATCTCTTTTTGATTGATGTGAAGATGCATTTGGTCTGTGGGCCACGTGCCCTGAATACATTTTCCTGCCATGTGTGCCCCCCAGGCATAATCCGATGCATCTGTTGTTAGTGTTTGCCTGGTTGTGGGTAAAGTGAAAGGCTGTCCCTTGTGGTGACAGGACAGTGCCCACCATCGAAACTCCTGTTGCAGGCAGGGAATAAGAGTTACTATTGTTTCCAGGCTGTGGCAATGTTGAGTCCAAACACTTTTTAGATACCATTGTAGCTTCCTCATATGCAGTCTTGCATATGGAATTAGTAGGATGCAGAATGTCATGAAGCCCAAAGCCTGCAGAATTTTTCTTGCAGGTAACTGGGTCTTTGTTGCCATCATTTGAAAGTAATGAGTCAGTTGCCTTTGCTTGTCTGGCGTGAGATAAGCCATCTGGGCAGTTGTATTTAAGCTTGCACCCAGGAATATTATCTCTTGAGAGGGCATTAGTTTTGATTTTTCGTTTACTGTGTACCCTAGGCAAATTAGTAATCTTTTTACAAACGCCAGATGCTTTAGTAGAATGTCCTTGCTCTCTGCTTGAATAAGGCAGTCATCCAAGTAGGAATATATTTGAATTCTTTTTTGTCTGCAAAATGCAATTACTGGTGCCAGGCATTTTGTGAAGACCCTGGGTGCAGTAGATAAGCCAAAAGGCAGTGCAGAGAATTGGTAATGCATTGAGCCAGCTATGAATCTGAGGCATCTTCTGCAAGATTGTCTGATTGGGGCATGCAGGTATGCCTCTTTGAAGTCCAAAGTAACTAGCCAAGCCTTCTTGCCCAGCATGGGTAGAAATTGCTGCAGTGTCAACATTTTGAATTTTGGAACATCCAGGAAAGTATTTAGAATTGACAGGTCCAGTATTGGTCTCCAGGCTTTGTCCTTTCTGGGTACCAAGAAAAGTCTTGAGTAAAATCCTTTTCCCTGTTCTTGCTGTGGTACTTTTTGAATAGCTCTCATGTCCATGAGATTTGTGCCTCTGCCCATTAATTTTGTGGCAGATCTGGCGTACCTTTTGACCTTGGTAGGGTGTGAAAGTGGAACCTGTAACCCTGAGAAACAATATTCAGTACCCATTTGTCCTGGGTGATCATGTGCCAATTTTGAGAGAAAAATAGAAGTTATGTTCTTACCATAACGTTCCATGTTAGTTGTCTTCTTCTCGCCTTCTTCTTGCTGGATGGGTTCGGAGCCGACCTCGGCTCCGACTCGCCACTCTAAAAGCTCGAGTTGGTTCCACCGGCTCGAGGCTCCCCTTATATCCCACAATGCTAGGCGAGAGTTACCTCAGATCTCGTTTGTAAGCTAACCCCAGCTTATAACAGTAACAGTATAACTGTAAAACAGAATCCACCTCTAACAGGAAGAAAAAGGGTGACCTACATCCTGAACCAAGAAATATGCATAATAGCATATGACTAAGAAAGAGGTGGTAGAAAGAGAGGTCACGATCACAACTCCTCTAGGTCTGTCCAGGCCAGGGGAAGGAGGGACGCAAGAAGAAGGCGAGAAGACAACTAACATGGAACGTTATGGTAAGAACATAACTTCTATATGTTAAGTTGTCTATCTCGCCTTCATTCTTGCTGGATGGGACCGCGTCCCTAGCACCTTGTCCCGGTGGCCTAACGGAACAGACTCCTGAGAACAGTGGAACCAAAATTAGCTCTATGCCTAGAAGCTAAATCCAACTTATAATGAGAAATAAAAGTGTGAGGAGTAGCCCAAGTAGCCGTTGCACAAATGGTGTCAATAGGCAGTCTGTCTTGGAAGGCTAAAGAAGTAGCCAAAGCTCTGGTGGAATGGGCTTTAGGTTTATTAGGCAATTTTTGTTGTCTAATTTCATATACCAGGGAAATCAAAGATGTTAGCCATCTGGATAATGATACCTTTGAAAATGAAAGTCCCTTTCTGCTTTCCGCATAGGAGACAAACAGCTGATCAGATTTTCTGAATTGTTTCGTCCTATCCAAGTAGTACCTTAATTGACGATGAACATCCAGGCAGTGTAATTTTTGTTCAGACCTATTTGAATACTCTGGGAAAAAGACAGGAAGGTCAATGGTTTGATTTATATTTGATGTTGAAACCACCTTAGGCAAAAAGGACGGGTTAGTTCATAAGGAAACTCTGTCCTTATGGAACACAAGATAAGGAGAACGACAACTGAGTGCTTGAAGTTCTGAAATTCTTCTAGCTGATGTGATAGCCACCAGAAAGAGAGTTTTCCATGATAATAATTTCAAGGAACATGAAGCTGCAGGTTCGAAAGGGGAAAGAATCAAAGAAGCAAGAACTAAATTTAGGTCCCAAGGAGAAGGAGGATTTCTTATAGGAGGTCTGAGAAGAAAAACTCCTTTCAAAAAGCTTTGCAAAGTTTGTGGGACATTAGGGCAGATTCAGAAATGCCCACATGGAAATTAGAAATAGCTGCCAATTGAACCTTAAGAGTAGATGGAGATGAACCTGCATGGAAGAGTTCAGCTAGAAAATCAAGGACTAGTTGGATGGAAGCGGTGAAAGGATCTATGTTCTTTCCTTGTGCCCAATATGAGAAGCGTTTCCACTTACTCAAATAAATCTTTCGAGTGGAAGATTTATGGGAAGCTATCAATATATCTCTAACAGAGTGAGATAATTGAGGAAGCCTGGCTACGGTTGGAACTGGAGGAACCAAGCAGTGAGGTTCAGAGAGGGAGGGCGATGAAACTGACCCGACTGGTGGATCAAAAGATCTGGAACTAGGTCCAGATTCCACGGTCGCTCAAAAGAAATCGATGTAGAAAGGGGAACCACACTTGTCGAGGCCAGTAAGGAGCAATGAGGATCAATGAGGCCTTCTGAGCGATAGCTTTCTGTATTACTTGAGAGATCAGTGGGAAAGGAGGAAATGCATACAGAAGTCCCGGGCCAAACTTGGACTAGAGCGTCCCTGCTGGGTTGGCCTGGTAAAGGGAATAGAGTGAAATATTCTCTGCACTTGCTGTTTTGGGGAGTAGCAAAAGATCGCAGCAAGGCTGACCCCACTTGAGAAAGATTTCTCTCACTACAGTGTCTTTCAGAGACCACTCGTGAGGCATGAGTATAGCTCTGCTCAACTTGTCCGCAATGTGATTGGACTTCCCGGGAATGTGCGTTGCTATCAGAAAACGCTGAGAAGAAATCGCCCATTGCCACAGTCTGAGTGCTTCTCGACACAGGGGGTATGATCTGGTTCCGCCTTGTTTGTTGATGTACCACACTACAGACATATTGTCTGTCTGGATTGCAATCGTTCCCAAGGGAAGAGAGTCTTGAAGGGCTTGCAACGCTAAAAGCACTGCTCTCATCTCCAGAACATTTATGTGCAAGTGGCATTCGTTTGGTTGCCATGTGCCCTGGACTGTCCTGCCCTGATAATGCCCCCCCCACCCGATCAGGGAGGCATCCGTTGTCAGAGTAGCAACCGGAGGAGGTGGAACAAATGGTCTTCTCGACAGGAGCTGGGGGGAAGACATCCACCATATGAGATGCTTTTTGCACGCTTGCGTGATCATAATGGTGTGAGACATTGGAAGTTCCTGGTATGACCATTGGGTAAAAAGCATCCACTGAAGGATCCGCATGTGGTATCTGGCCAATGGAAGGAGAGGTATGGCCACTGCCATGATTCCCAACACCTTTAGAACTAACCTGGCTTTGACTCTGTTGTTGTTGAGAAGAAGTGACACCAATTTGTGAATGTCTGATATCCTTTGGTTCGTTAGCCTTGCAGACATGTTTATAGTATCTAAATTTGCGCCTATGTAGGTAATAGCACGACAAAACGACAAAACAGACTTTTCGCAATTTATTGAAATACCCAGTTTTTGACAAACGCGAAAAGTATAATCTCTGGCCATCAGAAGGAGATGCTTGGTGGGAGCTGTGAGAAGCCAGTCGTCCAAATATGGAAACACCTGGAATCCTTGTCGTCTCAGGTGAGAAGCTACCACTGCCATGCATTTGGTAAACACCCGGGGGGCAGTGGTGAGACCAAAGGGCAGGGCCCTGAACTGAAAATGACTGGTTCCCAGCCTGAAGCGGAGGAATCTTCTGGAGCGCCTGTTCATTTTATGTGATAGCACGCATCCCGAAGGTCTATAGAGCACATCCAGTTTCCTTTGCCCAAAAGGGGAAGAATGGATTGCAGCGTGACCATCCGAAATCTTGTTTTCTTGACTGATTTGTTCAAGACACTGAGATCCAAGATCGGTCTCCAGTCCCCTGTTTTCTTTGGAACTAAAAAGAACCTTGAGTAGATTCCGGATCCTTGTTGGTCTGCTGGCACTGACTGAATTGCTCTTTTTGCAAGCAGTTTTGAAATTTCCAAAGCTGCTATATCCCTTTGAGCGGGTGGAACATCTGGAAGAGATTTTTTTGATTGATTTGGAAAACGAAGAAAGGGGATAGAATAGCCTTCGGAAATGATGGACTGTACCCATTTGTCTTGAGTCAGGGATAGCCAGGCTTCTGGGTACAGTGACAATCTTCCCCCGACTGCCTCCGAAGATGGGCAGTCGGGCAACACCTCAGGGATGCTGAAAGGGCTTGTCAGGAAAGGCTTCCCGATTGCCCTGGTTCTGCGGACCCCCCCTGCCCCTAGGGCGACGTCTACCATTGTTATTCCCACCTCTGCCTCTGGTAGGAAAACGACTCTGTGCGTCAGGCGAAGTCCCTTGAGATTGTTTACGGAACCACATCTTCCCACCCTTCTGGCCTTTGGGGTAAGGCCTAGAAGGAGTCGAAAAACGGACTCCGACGGCAGAAAGGGTCTTGCCATCAGTCTCGCACCTAGTCAGGGTTTCTTTCACTTGAGGACCAAAGAGAGATGATCCATCAAAAGGGGAGTTCATGAAAGACGTCTTGAAAGGGTCCGCAAAATTGCATAGCCGCATCCAGGCGTGCCTACGTAAAGCTACACCTGTCCCTGCGGCTCTGCTCGCTCCATCGGCCGCATAAGAGAGGAAGCATGGAGGAGTTAGATATGGAATTAGGGTAGCCAGCTGCGTGTTCATTTTATCTTGGAAACCCGCAGCTGTAGGATCTTAACATTTCACTCGCTTCCTTGATCAAGTCCCTTTGAAGACGAGTGAAATGGCACAGGTAATTCAGCTTAACGCATGGTAAATGTCGCTGAGGAGAACATCCGCTTCCACCTATCCATGGACCTAGATTCCTTGTTAGGTGGATGGACAGGCACTGAAGGATCAGCCAGTTCCTTCTTTGTGGCAGCAGCTACCACCATAGCATCCACAGAAACTCCTTTTGATAAAAATTGCTTGTCTGATGGAGCTGTGATGAATTTAGAGGGTCTCCTGGGAGTGGGGTCCACTGAATCAGGAGCCGTCCATGCCTTCTTAGCAACCACCTGCATGAGGGGGTCAAGGGGGGACACCCAGGAGGTGGAAGGACGAGAGCCAAACGCCTCAAGATACACAGATTCGTCCTCCGAAGAGTTGAGGGCTGGCCAATTTCCGCTCTGTTTCAGGATCTCCAGAATGTCTGCAAATGAGACATCTTCAGAAGGGGAACGGGGGGAACCCTCAGAATCATCCAGATCTGTGTCTGACGTGATAGACTCAGGTGAGTCAATGTGCTTCCTCTTGCACTTCCTCTTCCGAGGGGGCTCTTCTGCCAAATCAGGAGAGGCCTCGAAGAGGATGAAATCCCCACAGGGGGCTCCTGAGGAGCTGGCTCTCTGCGGTCCGGGATGAGGGAGTGAGTCGACTTACCCTGAGGCAGCATCGAGGGAGGGGCTGACGGAGCCGACTGTGGAGTAGAGCCAGGCTCTAACACACTCCGCATGACCTCGAATGCACCCCTGTCAGGCAGAGCCAGAGGTCCCCGCTCCGAGGAGCTAAGAACCCCTCGGCACCGACAGTGATGGCTCGAGGTCGATGTCGGAGCCGAACTCACCAGCCAAGCACCGAGAGGGAGAGGGGTCGGACAAGGGTCCGATGCCACTCACCCCTCGAGCCGAGGGAAGTCCGCACGAGATTCCTCCAAAGAAGAAAACGGAGCCGACGACGGAGCCGAAGACAATTGTCTCGGCCCGGTAATCACAGTCTCGGTTCCGACGACCCGGCTCGAACTCAAAAGAGTCGAAGGAGGAAAGAGTTGATGGACGGGCAGGCACCGACTGATGAGTCGGGCTCTGAAGCATCTGGGCTAGGGCCTCGGAGTTAAGTGCTCGAGTCAGCAATCTCTGAAGGGCATGATCGGACAGCCTCGATGACCCAGAGGAATGAGACCTTGGCCCGTTCAGACAGCAGGGAGATCCTGGAGCCGAATGAACGGAGCCAAGAGAAGGTGACCTAGACCTCTTTCTAGTTGTCGGCTCGAAGGTCTTGTCGGAGCCGACACGGGTACTCGATAACCTCGGCTCCGGCCGAGGAAGCCACAGAAACTGTGGACTGAGACTTATCGGCTCCAGCCGAGCCGATAAAGGCAAAGGTTGAACAACCTGAGGTCTCGGCTCAGAAGCCGGAGCCAAGACCTCGATGCCTTAGAGGGCTTCCCTGTTGAAACTGACAGGGAATCCTCTGGCTTCAACAAGCCTCTCAGAATCAACTTGTTTTTTCTTTCCTGCAGGACCCTGGGGCTGAAGCCATGGCACACAGCACAGGAGTCCTGCAGGTGCAAAGGCCCCAGACAGACACAAGAAGTGTGAGCGCCTGTCAGAGACATTTTCTGACAGCACGCATCACACTTCTTGAATCGAGACCTTTGCTTCTTTGACATTTCCTAACTGACAGGTGTACACAAACACACACCCAAACACACAAGTTATACCCTGTCAGCAAAAAATAATAATTTTAGTAGAAATACTAAAAATTAAGTACAAAAAATTAAAGTAAACTACACAAACACTCCCTAGGGAAGGGAAGGCCAAAGGCCCAAAGGGAGAACCAACAGTTCTTTTAATAAAGAAACGGGAAATATTAGGGTCGGGGATAAAGTTCTATGATCTACACTAATCTAGGAAGAATTTAACTTAAAAAGGGGAAAAAAGAGTAACTTTTAGAAGAAAAAGCTAACACTCACCAGGAACCGGTAGAAGCAACCAACCTCGAAGCTGTAGTGGCAAACGAGATCTGAGGTAACTCTCGCCTAGCATTGTGGGATATAAGGGGAGCCTCGAGCCGGTGGAACCAACTCTCGAGCTTTTAGAGTGGCCGAGTCGGAGCCGAGGTCGGCTCCGAACCCATCCAGCAAGAATGAAGGCGAGATAGACAACTTAACATGTGCTAGTTTTCCCCCTAAGGGTGCTGCCAAAAGTTAAGTGCTTGGCATTTGTAGAGGGAATTGGGACCGTTTCCTATAAGGTTGTGATTTATCTTCTCCACCTTTGGGGGTTGACGCACCCCATTGTTTAGGTCTGTATGAGCCTTGGGGCTGAGATCTGTCTCTTGGGCGTCTGTATCTGCCACTTTGTGGCCTGTCCGACACTGGAAAGGACCAATTTTTAGAAGGCCAGTTCCTGCTAAATCTAGGTGGCTGAACCTGTAAGAAATCCTTTACTGTCTGCATTGATTTTGCTTTATCCTCCATTGTCTTTAACACCTCTTCTGCCTTAACACCAAACAAAGTATCATGCTGCAATGGAGCATCCAATAATTTTGCTTTAACATGATCAGGTAGACTTTGTTCTTTTAACCAAGCATGCCTTCGAATGACAGAACCTGTAACTGCAGCTCTGCAAGAAGCCTCTAATGAATCAAAACCACATTGCAGAGAATGCTTTCCCACTTGTTCAGCTGCATGCAATAAATCCTGCATTTCCTTATTGTCAGGACAAATCTGGGACCCTGTAGTACCTATCTGGCTTGACTGGTGCAGGGGGGTAAAGAATCAGGAGACAAACTGGATTCTGAAAAAACAATCAACAATATCTAGTACAGGGGGGATAGCAAGGGGGCTGTGCTGGGGCAGTAGAAGAAAGTCTCTGAGCCTTTTCTTGGATTCAGAATAATCCTGGCTCTCCCAATGGAAATGCGCCCTCATGGTGTGCAAGGTTTCCCCAAAAGAGTAATCCTCAAGAGGAGAGGCTGAAGGGATAGATTCTTCAGCATCAGAGTCCTCATAGAGAGGAAGAGAATATCCCTGTTCTGAAGAGGAATTAGAGGAAACAGAAACCTGGTCAGAGGAGTCATAGTCAGTGCCTTGCCTAGGCCTTTAGCAGGAGGGGGATGGGAACCCCTGATCAAAGTAATTAGGGTCCTCGGCCATTTTAAGCATCTGTTTCTTTGGCATGGAAGACTGTCCAGGAGAATGCTGTACTGTTTCTTTGCCTTTAATGGTGTTTTAGACTTTGCCTTGGCTGCTGAAGCCGACTTGATAGTAAGCTGTGTAGGTCTGAAAACACCCTAAGAAGCCGATGCCTGCTCAGCGGCTCCGGACCCATCTGAGGGAATAGTTTCCGTAGGCCCAATACCTTGAGTTTCCAGAGGCCTAGTTGTCTCCACGTGGGAGTCGGAGGCGGCCTGTGGCTCTGATGTAGTGGGTGTCAGGGGCTGCAAAAGCACCTCACTGAGAACCGGCGAATTGGCGACTGGCCTAGAAGAGGCTTCGTCGTCGGTTTTCGACCTCAGATGCCTGTCCTTTTCTTTGTCTTTGCGTTTTTTATGAATTCCGGTCGTCGGTTGTTCCGACGGCATTATGTAGTTAAACCTTCGGCCAAAGTAATGTAAAGCAAAATCAAACAGACGTTTAATAGTGCGTTGGTTGAATCTAGCACAAAACCGACAACTAGCAACGTCGTGGTCAGGGCCTAGGCAAGGAATAGAGTAAGAGTGAAAATCCTTATGAGGTATTTGCTTCCCACAAGAAATACAACTGTTAACTTTTACTGACATCGGTCTGGAGCAAGAAAAAGTTTCCCCAACGGGGTACTTAGCTTTACTGAAGACTTCCGTTCTGAAATTCAATTTCAAAAATCTCAGGAGTCAGCCGACCGGCACTTGCGAACTGCTTTTGCTTCGGGCACCGCGCGGCAAGAAAGACTGAAGAAAATGGCGTCGGCTGCATCTTATATACCCCTGGCGCACTGACGTCAGGGAAGAGGTGACAGCAACTGACGCCGGACCAGGACTTTGGAATTCAGGCCGACTGCGGGTAGCCTGCCAGCAGGATAACCTAACAGTAATGACTGCAACAGTGAAACACAATGAACATCATGTTTAGAGCTAAAATAAGCACAAAAAATATAATGGGCATGAAAAGAGATTAATGAGAAAAATGAATATAACAAAGGGCAAAAAAAGGCACATTAACTACAAATAAAGCAAGGAGACTGCATGCTTTTTGGTGAATTACTGTCTTCTTCTTCTTCTTTTGGCTTTTTCCGGTTAGGGGTCACCACAGCGGATCACCGTCCATTCATGACTGGCAGTGGAGTTTTACAGTGTCGAGTTGATTTTGGTGAATTACTGTATTTTGGCATAAACTACTACTTTGCATTGACTGGAGCTCTGAATGGTATAAAAAGAAGTTATGTACTTACCATAATGTTCCACGTGAGTTGTTTATCTCACCTTTATTCTCACTGATGGGTTCGGAGCCGATCCTCGGCTCTGACACGGCCTACAGCAAAGCTCAAGGTTTGCCAGTAGCTCGAGACCAAGCCCCTTATCCCACAATGCACTGCTGAAATTACCTCAGATCTTGTCTGCTGCAAATATATATATATATATATATATATATATATATATATATATATACATATATACCTTACCCTAAAAGGGAACACTCTCCTATTGAGTAGTCAGGATGATACTAGCCTCTAAGTCAACTGTCAGCCAGGAGGGGGAAGGAGGTAGGGACATGAGAATAAAGGCGAGATAAACAACTCACATGGAATGTTATGGTAAGTACATAACTTCTTTATGTGAAGTTGTTAAATCTCACCGTTTACTTTCACTGATGGGTAGCGTCCCTAGCACCCTGAATCTTGGGTGGCTCATGGAAGTACGTTTTTCAGCACTGTGGAACCAAAGGAAGACCTGTCCCTGGAAGCCTTGTCTACTTTGTAATGCGTGATAAAGGTATGAGGCTTAGACCAAGTGGCTGCAGCGCAAACACCGTCAAGGGGCAATTTAGCTTGAAAGGCAGAAGACGTAGAAACGGCTCTGGAAGAATGAGCCTTGGGTCTGTGTGTCAATGGCATGTTTGTATTCGCATAAACAAAGGATATACAATCTGATAACCATTTAGATAGGGTTGTTTTAGCCACTGGATTGCCTTTTCTGGCCTCCGAAAAGGATACAAAAAGTTGATCTGATTTTCTAATATCCTTAGTCCTGTCAAGATAAAATCTGAGCTGCCTGTGTACATCAAGTTTATGCAGCATGTATTCCAATTTATTAGAGTGTTTAGGAAAAAAGACTGGCAACTCAATAGCCTGATTGATATTGGATTTGGAACAGACTTTAAGCAAAAAGGAGGGGTTTGTTCTGAGAGACACACTATCAGCATGGAGGTTTGTTCTGAGAGACACACTATCAGCATGGAAAATCATGTAAGGTGGTCTGATAGATAATGCTTGAAGTTTTGACACTCTGCGGGCAGAAGTAATGGCCACTAGGAATATCGTCTTCCATGACAAATACTTGAGATCACAAGAAGATGCTGGTTCGAAGGGAGGAAGAATTATTTGAGATAGCATAAATTTTAAATTCCAGGGAGAATAAGGAATTTTGACAGGAGGTCTCATGTGAAAAACACCTTTGAGAAACGCCTTAGATAACTTAAGGCCCATAACATTCAACCCATCGAATCTAAGGTGGAAATTTGATATGGTGGCTAACTGGACTCGAACTGTGGCAGCTGCTGTTCCTTCCTTAAAGATTTTTGTCAAAAATTCTAAAATGGATGACAGAGGAGCTCGGAAAGGGTCGATTTTCTGTATATTGGCCCAAATTGTGAACCTGCTCCACTTACTGCGGTACAGTTTCCTGGTGGATGGCTTATGAGAAGACAAAAGGATATGTCTTGTATCATCTGAGACAGAATGAAGCCTGGCAATTAGGGGAAGTGGATTAGCCAAGCAGTCAGCTTTAGGGACTGCAGTGAAGGATGGAGGTCCCCTGACGGGTGTGTCAGAAGGTCCGGAACTGGGTCCAGGATCCATGGGTTCTCCAGCAGATGATGGTGAAGGAAGGGGAACCAAATCTGTAGAGGCCAGTAGGGGGCAATGAGGATAACTGTCTTTCCTAGCGATTTCGCTTTCTGTAAAAACCTTGGTATCAATGGAAAAGGTGGGAATGCATAAAGAGACCCGGGAGCCAATCATGCACGAGTGCATCTCTCGGGGGATGTCCTGGAGGTGGTATTAGGGCAAAGTAGCTTCTGCATTTGGTATTGATGTGACTGGCAAAGAGGTTGCAGCAAGTCTGGCCCCATTTGCAGAAAATCAAATCCGCAACTCGTTGGTTGAGAGACCACTCGTGAGACAAACGTATTGCCCTGCTCAGCCTGTCAGCTATCACACTGGATTTCCCCAGGATGTGCGTTGCTAACAGAAAATGCTGGGACGACACAGCCCATTGCCATACCCTGAGGGCTTCTCGACAAAGTGGGTAAGATCTGGTTCCGCCTTGCTTGTTCAATTACCAGACCACAGACATGTCTGTCTGAATTGCAATTGTCCCTAGAGGAAGAGAGTCCTGAAAGTACTGCAACGCCAGAAGTACCGCTCTCAATTCCAGAACATTAATATGCAGATGTGACTCGATCTGTCCATGTGCCTTGGGCAGTCTTTCCCTGAAAATGCCCCCCCACCCTATCAGGGAAGCGTCCGTGGTCACAGTGGCTACTGGGGGGGGGGGTCAAAGGGTCTTCCGATTGTGACATGAAGAGATGTCAACCACCACCGAAGGTCTCTCTTGCAAAAATTTGTGATGAGAATCATGTGGTGCATCGGTAGTTTCTGGTAAGACCACTGAGCAAAGAGGAGCCATTGAAGAATTCGCATATGCATCCTTGCGAGTAGTACAGCCAGGATTGCTGCCGCCATCAAACCTAGCACCTTCAAGACCTCTGCTGCTGTAGCTTTGTTCTTTGACACCAGTGAGTTGACGTGTTGGCGGAGAAGTGAGACTCTTTCGACTGGAAGACGTAGAGTGGTGGTTGAGGTATCTAACTCTGCTCCTATAAAAACGGTATGCTGTGATGGCGATAAGGCAGACTTTTCGAAATTGACTGTAATGCCTAATTGATGGCAGAATGTCAGAGTGTATTGTGTTGCCTGAGTCAATTGATGCCTGGTGGTAGCGGTGAGGAGCCAATCGTCTAGGTATGGAAGCACCTGGAATCCTAGAGGCCTCAAGTGAGCCGTGACCACTGCCATGCATTTGGTAAACACTCTGGGGGATGTAGTGAGACCAAAGGGCAGGGCTCGGAACTGGTAATGATTGGCTCCCAGCCGGAAACGCAGGTGATCTCTGGAGCATCTGTTCATCTTTATGTGATAGTACGCGTCCTTGAGATCTATGGAGCACATCCAATCGCCTTTCCCTAGGAAGGGAAGAATGGACTGAAGCGTGACCATTCGGAGCTTCTCTTTCTTTACGAACTGGTTGAGTCTGCTGAGGTCCAAGATAGGTCTCCAGTCCCCTGTTTTCTTTGGTACCAAAAAGAATCTTGAGTAAGTTCCGAATCCAACTTGGTCTCCTGGGACTGGTTGGATGACTCTTTTTCTAGCAATTTGTGGACCTCTACAATTGCTTGTGCCCCGAGACTGGGTGGAACATCTGGGATTCTGTTTACAGGAATGGGAGGGGAAGAGAATGGTATGAAATATCCTCTGGAAATGATGCTTTGTACCCATGTATCTGATGTTATGTTTAGCCAGGCTTCTGGGTACAAAGACAAGTGACCACCGACTGCCTCCAGAGCTGAACAGCCGGGCCCCCTTTCAGGGGCGCTGGTAGGGTTGACCAGAGAACTGGCCCCTGTCATCCTGTTGCTGTGGACCCCCTCTGCCGCTGGGGCGGTGTCTTCCATTATAACCCCCTCTTCTGCCTCTAGAGGGGGTTTCTCCACGTGTGTCTTAAAAGGCTCCCTGTGCTTTTTGGAACCACATTTTCCCTCCCCTAGGGCCCTTGGGGTAGGGCAGAGTAGGGGTAGAAAAACAGACTCCAATGGCAGATAGGGTCTTGCCTTCCTGCTCACACCTGGTTAAAGTTTCCTTTACTTTAGGTCCAAACAGTGATGAGCCATCGAATGGGGTGTTGATAAAAGAAGACTTAAAGGGCTCCGGAAAGGAACAGAGATGCATCCAGGCTGGTCTTTGCAGAGCAATGCCCCAACTAGCGGCTCTACTCGAACCATCAGCTGCATAAAATATGAGACGCATGGATGAGTTCTCAACTGAGTTTAGGGTAGCGAGCTGTGTGTTGACTTTGTCGGCATCCCCTGCAGCTACCGTACCCAGGAGAGCATCTCCTAGCTCTTTCAGATCTCTTTGTAGTCTCATAAAATGGGTTAAGTAGTTCAGTGATCGCAGAGAAAAAGTCGCTGAACTAAACATGTGTTTCCCATATCTATCCATGATCCTAGAATCTCTGTTAGGAGGATGGATAGATGTGGATGTTTCAGACACTTCCTTTTTGGTGGCTGCAGCTACCACCATGACATCAACAGGCACTCCTTTGGTCAAAAAGGCCTTGTCCACTGGGGCAGAAATGAATTTATTTGGCTTGCGAGGGACAGGTTCCATGGCCTCCGGTGACTCCCACGCCTTATGAAAGAGCAGTTCCATGAGCTCGTCGTAAGGCAGAGGCACCCAAGAAGTGGAAGGTTGAGACCCAAAAGCCTTCAAGAGTATGGACTCGTCCTCAGTAGGGGTCTTGGACTACCAATCGCCACTCTGACTAAGGATCTGTAATATCTCCGCAAAGGAGATATCCTCAGAGGGGGATCGAGGGGACCCTTCTGACTCATCCAAGTCCGTGTCAGATGTCAGACTCCTGTGGGGAGTCTAAGTGCCTCTTCTTGCACAGTCTCTTCCTGGGCACCTCCTCAGTGGGGAGATCTGGGGAGGTCTCGGAACAGCAGGGGACGCCCTGTGGGGGTACTTGAGGCTCAGGGTCTCTATGCTTAGGGGGATTGGTAGATGAAGAAGCAGACACAGGAGCTTGAGGGGAGAGGGAAGGCCGAACTGATGCGGACGTTGTCTTGGGAGACCGGACTCTCCTCATGGCAACGAAGGCGCCATGGCTCTGACGAGGAGGGGTAGACAGACCCGAAAGGACGGTCCGATCCTCCCGCACCGAAACCATGGGCTCCGAGCCCGTGGTAGGAGCCTAGTTCATCCGAGCCAAATCCCCGAGAGGAAGAGTCGGCGCTGACAAATCGGTCCGACTATCCTCCCAGGACCCGATGGGAGAGCGTCAGCTCCTAGAGTCCTCGGTCGGCGCAGAGGACATCAGAGTAGATGGAGCCGATAACACCGGTGCGGGTCTCTGCTCCAAAGGTTCAACAAACATCGGTTCAGGTTCCTTCGGCTCCGAGGGTCAAGTACGGCTCGGAGGAAGAGTAGACAAATCCGGTTCAACTGTCTTCGGCTCCGACGAAATGGTCGGGGCCGACAACAACTTGGCAAGTCCTGGTGACTGTAAAAGCTTCTGCACTAGCTGATCCATGTCCAAATCTGAAAGGCTAACCAAAGACTAAGATGAATGCACCGAAGGTGCTGAATGGAGCAGAGGAGAAGAGGGAACCTCAGAGACCGGCTCCAAGACTGGGAGCTGGCTCCAAATCAAAGGGACACTCTGTTCCGAGAGCTGTGGAACCGGTGACCCTGTACCCCCTGAAGTTCTTGCCTTTTTTACAACTTTCAAATCCAAAGATTTCGAAGATTTGGAAGAAGTGCTGGCACCTTCCTGGCTACCCAACACCTCAGAAAAGGAATGTTGCAGTAATCCCCTGTCAATGAGTTTCCTCCTTCTATCCAAGAGGACTCTTGATGAAAAGGAATGGCAAATACTGCAAATGTCTTGGAGGTGTTTAGCCCCCAGACAGTAAACACACTGGACGTGTCCATCAGTGACGGACATTTTCTGCCCACAATCTGGGCATTTCTTGAATCCTGATTTGGGATGAGACTTTTCATCCGACATGCTCTAAACAGTACAAACCTGTAGAGTACAAATAACAGTATACTGAAATCTAAATAGGGTAAAGAGACCCAACACTAAGTAAGGAAAGCAAACTAAGCCCACACCGGGCACTATCTACCACAGAGGTAAATTACAGGGCTAAAAAGGCCCACTGAGAGAAACCTGACTAGAAGAATTATTGTTAATACTAACTCTAAATAGGGCTAAAAGGTCCACACAAGACGACTAAGCCAACACATGGCACTAACCCACAAACTACTATTTCTATATTATAATTTTAAAAATAACACACAAACTGTTTAGATGAATAAGATCCAATAGAAAGAAGAAGAATTTTTATCAAAAACTTGCTATTTTTCACCAAATGGTCCGAGCTAGCTGGATCACCGAGATCTCTCTTGCCGCGGCAAACTAGATCTGAGGTAATTCCAGCAGTGCATTGTGGGATAATGGGGTTGGTCTCGAGCTATTGGCAAACCTTGAGCTTTGCTATAGGCCATGTCGGAGCAGAGGATCGGCTCCGAACCCAATAGTGAGAATAAACGGCGAGATTTAACAACTTCACATCTAGAGTTATTCAAAGTATCTCAAAGTGTGTAAAAGTGCTTACAGTGTGTTTATTACTCTGCACTTATTTTGAAGAGTTTGTTGTATGCAAAGTGCCAGTACTTCGTAAAGTGCAGTCAAGTATAGCCATTTCAAAAAGTTTCTTATGCTGGGTGTGTCTATTAGCAGAGTGCTGTCATTACAGAGTGCTTCTTGCACTATACAGAGTTTTTAGCAAAGTGCAGCCATTTTGGGGAAATGTCAATGTGCTGTGTACTGTTTATTCGCAAACTGCAGTTACTTCGAAATGTATTTTGATCTCAGCTTCTTCTGCTCACTTTACTTATACAGTGCAGTTATTTGAAATGTTTCTTACACTAAGTGGGGATTTCAAGAGTATTACAGTGCCCAGGAAACTTATTTAACAAACTTTAGTTATACAGAGGCTTGTTGTGCTACTGGCATAATTACAAGTGCTGGCATAAATTTCTGGCATATGTATGTGTGTGTTTGTGCATACTGGTAAAAGTCTTCACTGAGATGCATTAATATGACAGACGTCTTTTGAAAACCACTACCACTTATATTTGATCACAATACTGCAGAGAACTGGGGAATATTTGAGCAAGAGTACCATATATTCATACAATCAGCTTATTCTGATAAAGATGCACGCACCAGGGAATTCATTTTACTAAACCTAGCAAAGTCAGAGGCCATTGAAAGGGAGCATTCATTTGTATATACACCAGCAGTGTATGCAGGTCATGGGGAAAATTGTATTATTGTACAGGCTGAATCAAGGGAAGACCCAGAGTGTTTAAAGCACAAATTCAGAGAGATGTGCAACTCCCAGAACAATGTTAAAGTTAGAGAGGCATTTGCTTTACACAACAGATCAGAAGCAAGGGGGAAACTTTTGCAGCTTATATTATTGACCTGAGGAACAAGGCTAAAACGTGCAGGTTTGGTGATTTAAAAGACGAGTTAAAGGACAGGTTCGTGCATGGTATTAATAGTGCTGCTGCGAGAAAAATTTTGCTTCGTGACAGTGATTTAATGCTGAGCAAAGCTACTGATATTTGTCAAATCCATGAAGTTACAGAAAGGCACACAAATATGTTTGCAAGTGATAAGAGCATGGTTTCAGCAGACTCTAGAGCAAATGTAGACAGCATGCAACGTGGCAGGCAGAAACAGGCCTAAGCACATGGCAGATGCAGCCCCAGTGGGTGTGGCAAGGAAAACCCGTAGTCTTCCAGCAAGTTCTAAGACTAGTTCAGTTAAAGGAGCATGCTCAGTGTAGTACAGGGGTGAATCAGCATAAAAAGAAGTTATGTACTCACCATAACGTTCTGAGTAGTTATACTTCATTTTTCTGCAACCTGTGGGTATATGGATCCATATCAGATCCGAGCTGGAAACTTTTTTCTAGCATCTGCTCCAAGCTCCGAGCTCCTCCCCTTACCCATAATGCCCTACCATCTCCTATCTTCCCTCAGACTGAGTTTGCTGCAACTAACAATATATATGCAACTTAACCCAATAACCAACCTGAAAACAGGATAAGGTCCGAGGGATGGAGGGAGGGAATGTTGCAGAAAAATGAAGTATAACTACTCAGATGGAACGTTATGGTGAGTACATAACTTCTTTATCTGAAGTAGTTAACTTAATTTAATCTGCAACCTGTGGGACAGTCCCCAGCTACTCCGATCCTGGGATGCCCTTATGGAAGGATATTCCTGAGCACCGCAGAGCCAAAGGATGCTCTAACCCTCGAAATCAGATCCAATTTGTAATGGGAAATGAAGGTATGTGAATTGGCCCATGTCGCTGCTGCGCAAATATCGTCCAAAGGTACCCTGGACCAAAAAGCAGCAGAGGTCGCCATGGACCTGGTAGAGTGAGCCTTAACTATACCAGGAGGTGATAAACATTTTGCTTTGTAAGCATGTAAAATGCAAAGAGTGATCCATCTTGCTAAAGAAACTTTAGAAATAGCTTTTCCCACAAATGCTTTGGAAAAAGAAACAAACAATTGGTCAGTCTTGCGGAAAGACTTCGTTCTATGAAGATAAAAATGAAGTTGTCTATGAACATCCAACAAATGGAGTTTGTATTCAACTTTAGTTGGGATAGAAAACGGGCAGATTAATGGACTGGTTTATGTTTGCTTCAGATGCCACTTTAGGTAAGAAGGAAGGGTTAGTGCGGAGGGAAACCCTATCCTTATGGAAGACCAAATAGGGAGGAACGGCAGACAGAGCTTGAAGCTCAGAAACTCACCTAGCCAAAGTGATGGCTACTAGGAAAGCTGTAGTCCACCGAAGCTGTGGGTTCAAAAGGAGGGGCTACCAATGCCTGTAAAACAAAAGTAAGGTCCCAAGGAGGTACGGAATCCTTGACAGGGGGCCATAGTAGAAAAGTACCTTTGAGAAAAGCCTTACACAGCCTAGAGGAGGCTAAGCCCATGTTGTCTTCGCCAACGTGAAAACTGGAAATGGCTGCCAATTGTACTTTTACTGTGGAGGAACTAGCTCCTTGCTGAAAGATACTAGACAGGAAGTCCAACACCGCTGGAACAGGAGCTGTAAAGGGATCTATTTCTCTCTGTGAAACCCAAATGGAAAAGCGCTTCCATTTACTGCAATATAGTTTTCTAGTGGAATCTTTAAGAGAAGCCACTAGAATCGATTTGACATGGGATGAAAGACCGGGAGTCATGGCGATTAACGGAACTGGAGCAACCAAGCTTGTTAGCTTGAGGCTGCCCAGATCGGGTGGACGTGTCCCCGACGGATGGGAAATTAGATCCAGGCAGGGATCCAGAACCCACGGGGGAGCTAATAGATGAGACCAAAGGAATGGGAACCAAACCTGACGAGGCCAGAATGGGACAATGAGGATCACTTTGCACCATAGTCAGCAAGCTTTCTGAAGAAACTTCGGAATGAGTGGCAATGGGGGATAAGCATACAGAAGCCCGGGGGGGCCAAGTATGGACTACAGCGTCTCTGGGGACTTTCCCTGGTGAGAGAATCAGAGCGAAGAACTCACTGCACTTCGCATTGGAAGGAGATGCGAACAGATCGCAGCAAGGCTGACCCCATGCCAGGAAAATCTCCTCCGCTACTGACCGTTTCAGAGACCACTCGTAGGGCATCAGAATGGCCCAGCTCAATCTGTCCGCTAAAATGTTGGAGCGCACCGGGATGTGCATTGCTATCAGACACCGACCAGTGGAAATTGCCCATTCCCACACTCTCATGGCCTCGCGACATAGAGGGTAGGATCTGGTTCCCCCCCTGCTTGTTGATATACCAGACGACCGACATGTTGTCTGACTGAACTGCAATCAATCTGAGAAGGAGGACTGTATGAAAGGCTTCCAACGCTAAATGCACTGCCCTCATCTCTAGAATATTTATATGCAAATTGGTCTCTGTTTGGGACCACGTGCCTTGGACTGTCCTTCCCAAACAGTGCCCTCCCCACCCGAGTTGGGAGGCGTCCGTGGTCACTGTAGTTTGGACTGGGGGTGATGCAAATGGGCATCCTGTTGATATCTCCGGTGATGTTAACCACCAAAGAAGAGATGTCCTGCAGACGTGGCTGATCTTGATCGGAAATTCCAAGGGAAGGTCTAGCCACGACCACTGGACAGCCAAAGTCCATTGAAGATCCTGCATGTGAAGGCGTGCATACGGGAGAATAGATATGGCGGCAGCCATGGAGCCCAGAGCCCGGAGAACCTCACTCGCCTTTGAAGACTGGGAGTTCACTATCTGAGCTATGTGGCCCCTGAGATGTAGAATCCTGTCTGGAGTAAGGAATACCTTCTTCTGCAAAGTGTCTAACCGTGCCCCAATGAAGTCTAGAATTTGTACTGGTTGCAAATGGGATTTGTGAACACTGATTAATTCCCAGTAAGTCTGCTAACCGAATGAAATAATCTCGGGCCAGACACAAGTGATGCTTGTTGTGCCCAGCGAAGAGCCAGTCATCCAGGTAAGGAAACACCTGAATACCCTGAAGCCTCAGGTGGGCTGCTACAACTGCCATAACCTTGGTGAATACCCTGGGGGCTGTGGTGAGACCAAAGGGTAGGGCCCTGAACTGAAAATGACTGGCTCCAAGCCGGAAGTCCAGAAAGCTTCTGTGTATTTTGATATGGTAGTAAGCATCCTGAAGGTCTAACGAGCACATCCAGTCGCACTCTCGGAGATAAGGAAGAATGGACTGTAGAGTGGCCATCCGGAATTTCTGTTTTGCTACCGACAGGTTTAATGTTAACAGGTCTAGAATGGGCCTGAGGTCCCAGTCTTTTTTGGCACCAAAAAGAACCTTGAGTAGACGGCTAATCCGGACTGATCGGGGGGAACCTTTTCGATGGCTCATTTGATAAGCAGCTTTGAAACCTCTAGAGCTGCAGCCTCCCTGTGAGCGGGTGGAACATCCGGGAGGTGTTTTTGTAATGTTTGAAGGGGTAATGAAAGGAATAGAGTAACCTCTGGATACTATCTGAAGAACCCAGCGATCTGTTGTAACGGACTCCCATGCCGCTGGGTGTAAGGACAATCGTCCCCCGACTGCCTCCAGAGTAGGACAGTCGGGCAACCCCTCAGGGCTGCTGACCGGGTCTATCAGAAAAGGGTTCCCTAGACCAGAAATTCCTGGGACCCCCTCTACCTCTGGGTCGGCGTTGATCTTGCCCCCCTCTGCCTCTGGGGGAATAGCTGTCCTGATAATCCCAGGAAAACTGAGATTTTCGGAACCACATCTTCTTCTGCCCTCTGATTCCTAGAGAAGGACCGCTGAGGGTTAGAGAAGCGGGTTCCTACGGCAGACAAAGTCTTCCCGTCCTTTTCACTCTAGACCAGTGTGTCACTTACTGTCTTCCCAAAGAGGGAAGAGCGGTCGTAGCGAGCGTTGATAAACGACGCCTTGAAAGGGTCCGCGAACTGACACAATCTGAACCAGGCATGACCCCTCATGGCTATGCCTGTCCCAGCCACTCTAGCTGCTCCTTCCATGGCGTGGGGAAGTAGCTGCACAGAGGTATTTGAAACAGACTTCAGAGTAGACATTTTTGCCAAAAACAACTGTTTGCCCTGCGGCAATAAAGACTCTGGGGGCGACTCAGTGAATTCCGAAGCAAGGTCTCGCTGAAGTCGAATCACATGTACCAAATAATTCAGCGCACGGATAGAAAAGGTTGCTGAAGAGTATACACGCTTCCCAAACCTATCCACTGACCTGGACTCCTTGGCTGGACGGTGGACTAAGGAACTCTCCTGTGCTAGTTCCTTCTTTGTGGCCGCTGCGACCAACATAGCATCAACTGGGGCTCCTTTCGACCAGGGTTGTCTATCCGAAGAAGGAGATAAGACCTTGTCAGGATGTTTGGGGGTGGGCTCTACGGTGTCAGGCTCCTTCCATGCCCTCGTGGTGATGAGGTCCACCAAGGGGTCTGCTGGTGGGGACACCCAGGAAGTAGATGGGCCCGTGCCAAAGGCCTCCAGGAAAACTGAGTCATCCCCAGAAGGTTTTGGGGCTGACCAACCTCCCCTCTGGCGGAGGATTTCCATAATTTCTCCGAAGGAGACGTCTTCGGGAGGTGACCTGGGGGAACCTTCTCCTTCATCTAAGTCAGTGTCAGTGGTGAAGAACTCTGGGGAGTCCAAGTGCCTCCTTTTGCGTTCAGTGGGGCTTTCAGAAGGGGATCCGCGAGCCGCAGGGGTTTCCTCGGGGAAAATGACCAGGGGATCCTCTGGCACAGGCTATCCCTGAGACAGGATGAAGGGAGCTGTCGCCAAATCCAGGGGGGCCTGGGTGTTATCTATGGAATGGGCTGGAGTCTCAATCCCTGGGAGAGAACCCTCTCCACCACTTCGAAGGCTGAAGGAGAAGTCCTCCCCGAATCCAAAGCGGGGACCGGAGCCGAAGGCAGGGTAGCCTGAGGTCCGAGGGAACGGGTCGGGTCCGAAAGGGTCAGAGCCGAAGAATCCATTCCCCCAGGTCTGACTCCCTGTCCGCGGCTCCGAGAGTCACTCGGATCTGAGCAAGTCGGATTCGAGGAACTCAAGGTAACAGCCGAAGTCGAGGTTGGAGGAACAGTCGGCACTGAGCTACCAGCTCCGAAGAACCTTGGATCCAAAATCCCGAAGCACAGATCGGGGAAGGAGAGATGGGGTGGAAAAGAGGCATGGAGGTCGCCCCTCCAGAGGGAGAGGGACCTGGCAAGACTCCCATCTGAATTTGAGTCTGAAGAAATCCCCGCATCATCCTGTCCATATCCATTTCCGATAGGCTCAGAGTCAACCTCGAAGAGGCCACCGACTCGGATCTGGCTGGTCTGCGCAGAGGGGTGGAGGGCCTCGTGTCCGAAAGTTCCAATGGCTCCCGTGAGAAACATGGTGACCGGAGCCAAGGAGAAAAAGGCCTCATGGTCTTGGATGGAGGGCTGAGAAAGAGCTCCCGGTCTGGGGATCTCTTGCGATGCCTTTCTTTTTCTCCCTTTCTTCTCTGCATCTTTCCTTTTCCTTCTCTTTATCTTTGTCAGCCTCGCTGACAAAAGATCTGCCCTTAGAGGACCCATCGCCAGACGAAGAGGGAGGTTGAGTCCCTGTCTGGAGAGGTGTACTAGAGACAGAGGCCGAAGCAGAATCCAGCATGGCAACTGGGAGAAGGCCTTTGGTAACTAGCTTGGCCTTACGATCCCTAAAGGCCCTGGGTTGAAGCCTGAACAGATAGCACATTGGGTGGATAAATGTGCCACTCCTAGACATATCACACACAGAGTGTGACCATCAGCAGGGGAAAGCTTATGGCCGCACTCTGTACATTTTTTGACTACAGGCTTTGGCTGATCAGCCACAGTCCTGCACTCAAAGGTAAAGGTACAACCTACCCACAAAAAAACACACACACACACACAGGTAGGGGAAGGGCAGGCCTGAGAACTATTCTACTACCAACAAAACTTTTTTTTTTTTTTTTTTTTTTACAGTAACGACCAACGCATACTACAAAAGGGGAGGAAGGATAATCCTACACAAGCACACTAGATATAAACAAAAGTTTCCACTTACTACCCCTTTTTTAGCTCAGAGCAAAGGAGACCACGATGCACACTACTGGCGCGGCAAACGAGATCTGGGGGAAGATAGGAGATAGTAGGGCATTATGGGTAAGGGGAGGAGCTCGGAGCAGATGCTAGAAAAATGTTGCCGTCTCGGATCCGATACGGATCCGTATACCCACAGGTTGCAGATAAAATGAAGTTAACTACTTCAGATCCCAAGTTAAGTTTTATTGTTAACTGTTGCAACTGTGGTGCCAACCATGAGTCTAAAAGAGAAAAGTGTTTAGCATTTGGTCAGCAATGCCACAAATGTAAGAAACTGAACCCTTTTCAAAAATGTTGTACATCAAGTAAGCCTCATACTGTTATAAAGAAGGATCATTTGAAAAACAAATTGATCAAGTAGAACTGCAACAGTCAGTTTCTATGTAGATGGTGTGTCAGTGGTTGGTAAAAGAATTGATGCAGTAGATCTACTGACAAAGAATGAAGTATTTTGTACTGTCTGGATCAATGGTAAACCCACTGAGCTGAAAAGTAGACACTGGTTCAAAGTGTAATGTTAAGACTGTAGATACTGCTACTAAAGTGACAGCTGGTGAAAATGTAACCAGCTGTGCAAAATTTGTTGCTGATGGAGGTGAAGAAATTCAAACCGAAGGCTCAGTAGTGCTTTCATGTTATGTGACCAACAACTGTTATAGTTTATTACTTTATGTAGTCCAAAGACCGGTGCAGTCTCTATTGGGTCTTAGAGACAGTTTGAGAATGAATCTGCTTCCTTTTACCAAAGAAGTTCATCAAATAAGCACGTCCCAGTTCCAGCCTCACAAACGCTATTTTTTCAGAGTACGCTGAGTTTTCGATGACAAGTTGGGCAAACTTCCAGTTGTGTATTCTGTGAAGTTAGACCCAAAGATCAGTCCAGTCAGTGGTCAGACCAGCAAGAAAAGTTCCACTAGCCACGCAGCATAAAGTTAAAGCCCAGATGGACAAAATGGTGCAGCAAGGTGTAATTTGTCCAGTTACAGAACTTACCAAATGGGTGTCGTCCATGGTAGCAGTTCACAAAAAAGACTCAGATGAAATCAGAATATGCACTGACCCAAGAGATTTGAACAAAGCATTAAAAAGACCTCATCATCTTATGCGTACAGTCAAGGAAGTCGCAGCTCCAATACCGAACGCCACTGTTTTTTTCCGTCTTAGATGCAAAAAAAGTTCATTTTGGCAAGTGATGCTTGATCGCAAATGTTCATTACTGACTATATTCAGTACCCCATTTGGAAGATAGATTTTTCAGGATGCCCATTTAGCATAAATTGTGCAAGTGAAGCCTTTCAGCATGCAATGGAACAAATTTTTTCATGTTACCCTTGTGCCATAATAGTAGATGACTTGTTAGTAGGAAGAAATGCTGAAGCAGAGCATGACCTCAATCTTAAGAGAGTTCTAGATACAGCATGTGAAGTGAACTCGCAGCTCAACTCTCTAAAGTGCAAATTCAGACTACCAGAAGTTACATATGTAGGTCATTTATTTACTAGCATTGGCTTGAGACCAGACACGTCCAAGCAAGCAGCCATTCTTGAGATGTCGGCGCCAGATAATGTACAAGCTCTACGTTTTCTTGGTATGGTCAACTATTTAGGCAAGTTTATACCAGACTTCAGTGAGTTGACGGCGCTTTTGAGAGAGCTAACATGTAAGAATGTTACATGGTCATGGTTAGATCATCACCAGAAAGCATCTGACGATATTAAGCTGAAAGTTGCTACTCCACCTACATTAAAATACTATGATGTCAGCAAACCAGTAACTCTCTCCTGCAATGCTTCAAGATTTGGTCTAGGTGCAGTCATTCTTCAAGAGGGTAGACCAGCAGCCTATGCATCTTGAACACCTACTCAAACTGAAATGCAATATCCTCAGATTGAGAAATAACTTTTGGCAATAGTGTTTGCATGTTCCAAGTTTCATGACTATATCTATGGTTGAAATATTCAGGTTGAAATGATAAATCAACCTCTGGTTATTATTTTAAAGAAGCCTATGCATACAGCTCCAGCAAGATTACAAAGAATTATGCTTAAATTGCAAAAGTACAACTTCAAAATGGTCTACACAAAAGGCAAACTTCTTTATCTGGCTGATACCTTATCCAGATCACCCAGAAAGTAGTTTTGTACCTACCATAAATGTAGATGTTCGAGTGCTCACACTGCTGCAGTCATCACACTTGGGTTATCTGCCGTCAGGCGGTCCCGCAGTCGGCCCGAGTTCCAAAGTCTTGGTCCGGCGTCGGCTGCTGTCGCTTCTTCCCTGACGTCAGTGCGACAGGGATATATAAAAGAGGCAGCAGATGCCATTTTCTTCATTTTTTCTTGCCTCAGATGTCAGGTGTCCCCAAATAGGAAGGCAATACATAATCCTAAGTAAATTACATAAGTAGAAAACAATAGCTACAGCTGTAAGCAAATACACCATATAGAAATACATCTTAGAGATTGTATAAACAGGGAGCTATAGATAAAACCCAGGTAAAAAGAGGGGAAGGTGGGAGGGTAACCTGGACTGCAGCAGTGTGAACACTCTAACATCTACATTTATGGTAGGTACAAAACTGTACTATGTTCGTGTTACACTGCTGCAGTCATCACACTTGGGTTGAATCCCAAAGCTAAGGCTGGGCGGTTGGTACTAAACAGGGTTTGGAGAAGCTAGCAGGCCCTGCAAAACTGCAGTGGCAAAGCCAGCTCTGGTTTTTGAGTATAGAGGTAAGTGGTAGTGCTTGGTGAAGGTGTGCACTGAACTCCAAGTTGCAGCTTCCAAAATATCCTTGGTTGGTACCCCACTGAGGAAGGCTGCTGATGTTGCTGTAGCCCTGGTGGAATGAGGCCTAATGTTACCAGGTACAGGTTTCCCATGGTGTGTGTAGCAGAAACGGATACAATGTCCTATCCATTTTGAAATGGTCTGTTTTGATATAGGCTTTCCTTGAGATCCTGCAGCATAGAATACAAAGAGCTGATCAGATTTTCTGAAAACCTTTGTTTTATACAAGTAGAAACGTAATTGCCTGTGAATGTCCAAAGAGTGTAGGAGCATTTCCCCTTTATTCTTGGGGTTTGGATAAAAGGTGGGTAAATGAATGGTTTGGTTTAGAGCTACACTGGATACTACCTTTGGCATAAAGGAAGGGTTAGTTCGTAAAGAGACTCTGTCTTGACGAAAAATGATGAAAGGCTCCACTGCCATTAGGGCCTGTAGCTCTGAGACTCTTCGTGCTGAAGTTATTGCTAGCAGCAGGGCAGTTTTCCATGATAAAATTTGTAAATCAGCTGAAAAAGCTGGCTCGAAGGGCGGTAGTGTAAGTTTTTCCAAAACAAAATTGAGGTCCCAAGTTGGTGTTGGTGCTCTTCGGGGCGGTCTTATGTTCTTAGCCCCTCTGAGGTACTGTCTTAATAATGGATGTGAAAACTAGGATGATTTGTGTTGTAATGAGCTGAAATAGCTGAAGCGTGGATCTTTATAGATGAAAAGGAAAGGCCTTTGTGCAACATCTCAGTTAAATATTGCAGAATCTGAGGAATATTTGGGACAAGAGGATTTTAGCCTTTAGCCTGGTTCCAGGCGCAGAATCTTTTCCATTTGTCTGAGTAGGTTTTCCTGGTGCTGGGTCTCCTGGCCTCCAGAATGACATCCATAACAGCTGTAGAGAGAATTGTTGACTGGTTGTTTAGATAATCTGCCATGCAGCCAGATTTAAAGTCTTGAGCTGGCTCTGTAGAATCTGATTGTTTTGCTGAGTCAGCAGGTGAGGAATTTGAGGTAAAATCCATGGTGGGCCTTGAGCCATGTTCCTTAATATTGGATAGCAGTGTTGGCGTGGCCAGTCTGGAGCAATGAGTATCATTTGTGGCCTCTCTAATCTGGCTTTTAGCAGCACCTTTGTCAGAAGAGGCAGTGGAGGAAAGGCATACACTGTTAGTGTTTTCCAACTGAATGAGAGGGTGGCCACTTTCCAAGCTAGAGTGTGGTATGCCCTTGTAAAAAACTTTCGCAGTTGGTAGTTTTGGAGGGAGGCAAACAGATCTATGTCTGGGCTCCCCCATGTTTGAGTTATCATAGTGAATACTTGTGGGTCTAGTTTCCACTCGTGAGGATCCATGATATTTCTGCTTAGTTTGTCTGCCAATGTATTTTTCTTTCCTGGCAGGAATTGTGTTTGTAGTTGAACTTGGTAGGTCAGTGCTGTGTTCCACAAGGTCATTGCTTGCCTGCATAGGGGGTAGGAATGTGTGCCCCCTTGTTTATGTACCACATCACTGTGGTGTTGTCCGTCTTTATTAGAAGTTGTCCTGGATGTAGGAGGTCCTTGAAAGCTGTTAGGGCATTTTGTACAGCTAGCATCTCTTTTTGATTGATGTGGAGATGCATTTGATCTGCAGACCATTTGCCCTGAATACACTGTCCTGCCATGTGTGCTCCCCAGCCATAATCCGATGCATCTGTTGTCATTGTTTGCCTGGCTGTGGGCAAGGTGAAAGGCTGACCCTTGTTGAGGCGACATGCCTGAGCCCACCATAGAAACTCCTGTTGAAGGCAGGGAATTAGTGGTATTATTGTTTTCAAGCTATGGCTGTGTTGAGTCCATACGCTTTTCAGGTACCATTGTAATTTCCTCATATGCAGTTTGGCATATGGTATTAGTAGTATGCAAGATGCCAAGAATCCCAAGGCCTGCAGATTTTTTCTTGCAGGGAGTTGGGTCTTTGTTGCCATCATTTTGAAGTATTGAGTCAGTTGTCCTTGCTTGTCTGGCGTGAGATAAGCCATCTGGGCCGTTGTATTTAAGCTGGCACCCAGGAATATTATGTCTTGTGAGGGCACTAGTTTTGACTTCTTTTCATTTACTGTGTACCCTAGGCAACTTAGGTTTTTTTACAAACGCCAGATGTTTTAAAAGAATGTCCTTGCTGTCAGCTTGAATAAGGTAGTCGTCCAAGTATGGATATATTTGGATTCCTCCGTCTGCAGTATGCAATTACTGGTGCCAGGCATTTTGTGAAGACCCTGGGCGCAGTAGATAAGCCAAAGGGCGGGTGCAGAGAATTGGTAATGAGTTGTACCTGCTATAAATCGGAGGCATCTTCTGCAATTTTGTCTGATAGGGACATGCAGGTATGCCTTCTTGAGGTCCGTTACTAGCCAAGCCTTCTTGCCCAGCATGGGAAGAAGTTGCTGTAGTGTGAGCATCTTGAATTTGGGTACTTCTAGGTATGTGTTTAGAGTTGAAAGGTCCAGAATGGGTCTCCATGCTTTGTCCTTTCGGGGAACCAGAAAGAGTCTTGAGTAAAATCCTTGCCTTGCTCCTGTGAAGGAACCTGTTGAATGGCTCATGTCCACGAGTGCTGTAATTTGTCTTTGAGCTTCAGCCCGTTGATTTGATGGCAGGTTTGGCATTCCTTTTATCCTTGGTAAAGTGTGAAAGTGGAACCTGTATCCTTGAGTTACAATATTTAGGAACCATTTGTCTTTTGTGATGATGTGCCAATTGTCTGCAAAAAGTGCAAGTTTTCCTCCCAAGGGAGCTGCCAAGAGTGATTTGCTTGGCGGTCTGAGGGGTAAGTCATTGTGACTGTCTTCTGATAGTTTGAGACCGGTCTTCTCCTCCTTTCTGGGTTGTGGCACCCCATTGTCGTGGCTTGTAAGAGCCTTGTGGCTGACCTCTGCCCACTGGGCGTCTGTATTTGCCCCTCTGAGGTCTGTCAGCAGTTGGAAAGGACCAGTTTTTGGTTGGCCAATTTCTGCTGAAACGAGGGGATTGGACCTGTAAAAAATCCTTGACCGTCTGCAAAGATTTTGCCTTATCCTCCATTTTCTTTAAAACCTCTTCTGCTTTCACACCAAATAAAACATCCTGCTGTAAGGGTGCATCCAATAACTTTGCTTTAACATGATCAGGTAAAGTTTGTTCTTTTAACCAAGCATGCCTAAAAATGACAGACCCTGTTACAGCTGCTCTGCAAGAAGCTTCCAATGAATCAAATCCACATTGCAAAGTATGTTTTCCCACTTGTTCTGCTGCATGCAACAAATCTTGCATTCCCTTGTAATCAGGCTGCTCTGTATGAGTGCTCATTCTTTGTTTTAATTGAGACATCAAATATTGTTGATATTTCAGCATGTGAAACTGGCAATTTAATTGCCAGAGTAGCTGAGGTATATACTTACTTTCCCCAGCTGTCTAGTGCTCTAGAATCCCTTTCAGACGGTACAGGATTTTTTAGCAATAGAGGCATTAACCCCTTTGGGACCCTGGGAAATGGTTTCTGGGTCAGCAACAGGGATTTTATATAGGAATTTATGTGAGTCAGGGACTCTGTAGTATCTGTCTGGTTTGGCTGGTGCAGGAGGTAATGAATCTGGGTTAAGGCTAGATTCTGAATAAACATCATCCACAATGTCTAACACAGGTGGAATAGCAAGGGGTCTGTGCTGGGGTAGTAAGAGGAACTCTTGGAGCCTTTTCTTAGAATCAGAGTAATCCTGGCCTTCCCAGTGGAAATGTTCCCTCATGGTATGTAAAGTTTCCCCAAAAGAGAAGTCTTCTGGGGGAGATGCTGAAGGAATAGACTCTTCAGCATCAGAGTCTTCATAAGGGGGAAAAGAGTACTCCTGCTCCTCAGAAGAATCAGAGGTAATGGAAACCTGGTCAGAGGAAGCGTAGTCCTCCTCCTGTCTAGGCCTTTTGTCAGGTGGGGGATGGGAACCCCTGATTAGGATAATTAAGTCTTCGGCCATCTTAAGCATCTGTTTCTTAGGCATGGGGCCTTGCACTGGAGACTGCTGTACAGGCTTCCTTACTTTTAATGGAGTTTTCAGTTTTGCAAAGGATTTAATAGTAAGTGTAGTCGGTCTGAAGACACCTTCAGCAACTGACGGCCTTTCAACTGCACCGGAATCCCCATCAGCCATGGAGTCATAAGGGCCTAAAGATAAAGGCTCTGGAGGCCCTGCAATCTCCGCTTGGGAGTCGGATGCAGGCTGGGGTTCTAAATCAGCAGTCGTCAGGGGCTGCGTAGGCACCTCAGTGAAAACCAGAGAACTGGCGACTGGCCTAGCAGAGGCCTCGGTGTCTGGTTTGGGACTCGGCTGCCTGTCCTTATCTTTGCGCTTTTTATGCATCCTGGTCGTCGGTTGCTCTGACGGCAGGGTATAATTATATTTTCTACCAAAATAATGTCGGGCGAAATCAAACCGACGTTTAATAGTTCGTTTGTTAAACCTAGCACAAAACCGACAACATGTGAAGTCGTGGTCTGGGCCTAGGCAAGGGATACAATAAGAATGAAAATCCTTATGAGGTATTTGCTTCCCACAAGAAATGCAGTTATTAACTTTTTCTGACATCGGACTGAGGCAAGAAAAGGTTCCCCAACGGGGTACTTAGCTTTATTGAAGACTTCGGTCTGAAATTCGATTTGAAAATCTCAGGAGTCGGCCAACCGGCACTTGCGAACTGCTTCTGCTTCGGGCACCGCACAGCAAGAAAGACTGGAGAAAATGGCATCGGCTGCCTCTTTTATACCCCTGTTGCACTGACATCAGGGAAGAAGCGACAGCAACCGACGCCGGACCAAGACATTGGAACTCGGGCCGACTGCGGGACTGCCTGATGGCAGATAACCCAAGTGTGATGACTGCAGCACTGTAACACGATGAACATATACAATGGAACAGCTTGAAGCAGAGAATTTTGACTTCGATGTTATGGAAGTGAGTAGTTTTTCTACCAGAAGACTTGATGAGCTAAGAGATCACACAAAGACTGATCCAGTTTTGCAAAAGCTCAATCACTAAATCAAAGAAGGGTGACAGGACAAGTATTTTGAACTTCTCTAGCAAAAGATACTGATAAAGTACTTTCTTCTTGTTCAGTATGCAGTAGTACTAAACTGCATTTGCAAAAACAGCCACTTCAGCTAGGTCATGTTCCTGAACTACCATGGTCAACAGTAGCTAATGACACATTCAAGTGATACAAATCGACATTACTTAGTATTGGAAGACTCTTATTCGAACTGGTTTGAGACTGATCTACCTAACCTAACTTCCACTACTATTATTACTAAGTTCAAACTTCATTTTTCAGTCCATGGAAGTCCACAAAAGTTCCTCTCTGACAATGGTACCCAATTTACCTGTCAGTTGTTTCAGAAATTTGCAAGAGAATAGGACTTTGTACATGTTACTAGTAATCCAGAATATCCACAGTCAAATGGACTAGCTAAACGTGCAGTACAGAGTGCAAAGTAATTACTTGAGAAGTCAAAGCGTGACAACACCGGTCTTTTTGAATTTACTTAATCTCAGAAACATACCCTGTGATGATATACTTGGCTCACCTTCTAAGAGACTTCTATCCAGGCAAACCAGAACAACCAGAACAACATTGCCTATCAGTTCTAGTTTGTTGAGGCCTAAAGCCAAAAACAAAGCAAAGTCCAATTATTTAGAAAGAATTCTTTCCAGAAGTCCAGCTATGACAAATCGAGCAGATTTCTTTGATCGTTGAAAGGAGGAGAGATGGTTAGGATACAAATGGTGAAAGGTTTTGACCGGATTGGTCAAGTAAAAAGTATATGTGCAGATCCGAGACCTTATTTTGTGAAATCTGAGGGTGTGGAGTACAGGAAAAATCACAGATGATATCTTCCTGTATCAGAACTGATACAGCAGCATGGTTCCTGTGACACAGACTGTAAATCTCAGAAATTCAGACAATATTCTTGTTGTAGAACATGTCTGGACTCCCACTACCATTTCTGATGGTGTTCCTGATGTCCCCAAGGTCGAACATTCAGCAGAGACAATCCCAGTTGCTAACTGCAATCCCAGTTTCTATGTCACACGATTTGGTCATATTTCCAGACCCAGCGTGAAACACACAGCAACCTGGACGTAGTTATATATATGTTTCGAATTCTGTATAATTGCATGTTGAAAATTATTTTGCATCAATTGCATGTCAATGTCGTCAATATTGCATGACTCATTTTTCAAAGAGGGAGGATGCAGAATAACATGTGTGTTGTACCTTTAAGAAGCATTTCTAAGACCTGAACGTGCATGTAACTAGCAAGCATGTGCTAGCTTCAGTGTCATTTTGTGAGTACAGCCAGTGTTTGAACATCTATGGATGACAGAGCTAGTTTTTATACACATTAGTTATTTAGCTTAATTTCTAATGTGTTTGTATATAATAAAGCTGCTTAAATAGAACCCACAATATTCGTCTACTTCATCCTGACTAGACGAGCAACACCTTCTGACTAACCAAGGAAATGCTACTTACTCTCTTCCACAAAGGAACCCGTTACAATGTCAAACATCAATCTAGGAAAAGTACAGTTGTGTACACTTACCATAAATGTGGAAGTTCGAATGTATTCACTGTTGCAGTCATTACATATGGGTTATCTGCTTGCAGGTAGCCCTCAGTCGGTTTGATTAACAAAGTCTTGGGTCCTGCATCGGTTGCTGTCCCTTCTTCCATGACGTCAGGTCGTCAGGGGTATAAAACATGCAGCAGACGCCATTACATCAGTTTTTCTTGCCCCAGATGTCAGGTGCCCCCCTAATGAGAAGCAATTAAATATAAAAGTAGAAAAATATACCTCCAAAAAAAAAAAAAAAAAAAAAAAAAAAAAAAGTAAATACACCAAAAAGGCTTTTAAGCATAGTAATGGAAAGTAGAGGTATAGCCAAAAGAAGTTAGGGGGCTGGAGGGAGGGTAACCAGGACTGCAACAGTGAATACACTCGAACATCTACATTTATGGTAAGTGTAAACAACTGTATTATGTTCTTCATGTTTCACTGTTGCAGTCATTACATTTGGGTAGATTCCGAAAGCTATGGTTGGGAAGAGGAATTTAGATAGCATTAGGACCATCTATAAGGCCCTGCAAGACTGCAGTGGTAAAGCCAGCTCTGGATTTAGAGAAAATTAGCAAATGATAATGCTTGGTGAAAGTATGTGCAGAACTCCAGGAAGCAGCTTCTAGGATGTCCCTGGTAGGGACGCCTCTGAGAAAGGCTGTAGAGGTAGACGCAGCCCTGGTGGAGTGAGGTCTGATCCCCTGGGGGGATAGGTTTTCCATGGTGCTTATAGCAGAAATGAATGCAATGGCTTATCCATTTAGAAATGGTTTGCTTTGAAATAGCCTTCTCCTCTGCAACAAATGCCACTAGCAGTTGTTCAGATTTCCTTTGAGATTTAGTCCTGTCCAAGTAAAATCTAAGTTGTCTGTGCACATCTAAGGGATGCAGTATCCGTTCCCCTTTATTCTGTGGATTGGGAAAGAAGGTTGGCAAATGAATGGACTGATTAAGAGCCACACTGGATACTACCTTGGGCATGAAGGATGGATTGGTTCTGAGGGACACCCTGTCCGTATGAAAGATGATGAAAGGCGCCACTGTAATAAGGGCCTATAATTCAGATACCCTTCTAGCTGAAGTAATTGCTAAAAGGAAAGCTGTTTTCCAAGAAAGAAATTTTAAGTCTGCAGTAGCAGCTGGCTCGAAAGGAGATAGAGTGAGTTTCTCCAAGACAAAGTTAAGGTCCCAGGCTGGGGTTGGAGCTCTCCTGGGTGGTCTCAAATTTTGGCCCCCTGAGGAACTGCTTGAGCAGTGGATGACAGAAGAGGGGAGGTTCTGTGTTACAATGAGCTGAAATGGTTGAGGCGTGGATTTTAATGAAGGAAAAAGACAGGCCCTTGTGAAGCATCTCAGTTAAGTATTGTAAAAACTGAGGTAAATTGGGTGCTGCTGTGCTCATCTCTTGAGACTGGTTCCAGGCACTGAATCTTTTCCATTTTTCAGCATAAGATTTTCTAGTACTAGGCCTCCTTGCCTCCAAAATGATATCCATCACAGGTTTGCTGAGGGATGGTAAAGGAGAGATTAAGTAATTAGCCAGGCTGCAAGGTTCAGTGTTAGAAGCAGAGGGTGCAGAATCTGGTTCTCCTGCTGAGACAGGGAAGGAGTCTGAGGCAAATGCCATGGAGATAACCGTGACACATTGTGCAGGAGGGGGTACCAGTGTTGGTGCGACCAGTCTGGAACAATCAAAATCATCCTTGGTTTGTCTTGTTTGATTTTTAGTAGTACTTTGGAAAGCAGAGGCAGAGGGGGGGGGGGGGGAGGCACAGACGGATAGGTTTTTCCAGCTGAAGGACAGAGCATCCACTTTCCAGGCTTGTTTGTGGAGAGTCCTTGTGCAAAATCTGTCCAATTGGTAGTTCTGGGGAGAGGCAAACGGGTCTATATCTGGGCTCCCCCATTTGCTTGTCAACATGTTGTAAGTCCTTGGTTCCAGTTTCCACTCGTGTGGGTCCATGAGGTTTCTGTTTAGTCCATCTGCCAGTGTATTTAATTTTCCTGGCAGGAATTGGCTTGTAGGTGCACTTGGTAGCTCAAGACTGTGCTCCACAATGCTAGTCTGCAGAGGGGGTAAGAATGTGTATCCCACTGCTTGTTTATGTACCACATAACAGTGGTGTTGTCCGTCTTTACCATTAGTTGTCCTGGAAGAATGTGGTCCTTGAAGGCTGTCAGAGCATTCTGTACAGCTAGCATTTCTTTTTGATTGATATGCAGGTGCATTTGACTTGGGTTCCATTTGCCCTGAATGCACTTCCCTGCCAGGTGAGCCCCCCATGCGTAGTCTGATGCGTCTGTTAGGGTTTGTGTGGCAGGGGCTGGTGTGAAAGGTAGTCCTTTGTTTTGGTGGCAGGCCTCTGCCCACCAAAGGAACTCTAGGCGTAGGCAAGGTATGATAGGAATCATTGTTTCTAGGTCCTGAGAATGTTGACACCATAGGCTTTTTAGATACCACTGTAGTTTCCTCATATGCAGTCTTGCATATGGAATTAGAAGAATGCAGGAGGCCATGAACCCCAAGGTTTGCAGTATTTGTCTTGCAGACAGCAGGGTTTTTGTGGCCACTTGTTAGAAGTAGGTTGTCAAATGAATTGGTTTCTCTGGCATGAGGTAAGCCATCTGGGAAGATGTATTCAAGCTTGCTTCCAGAAATATAATTTATTGACAGGGTACCGGGTGCGATTTCTTTTTGTTTATGGTGTACCCCAGACAAGTTAGAACCCTATGTACAAAGGCCAGATGATTCAAAAGCATGCCCTGGCTTTCTGCCTGAGTAAGGCATTTTGTGAATACCCTGGGCGCAGTAGATAAGCCAAAGGGCAGTGCAGAGAAATTATAGTGCATGTAGCCTGCTCTGAAGCGCAGGTATCTTCTGCAAGATTCCCTGATTGGGATGTGCAGGTATGCTTCTTTTAAATCTAGCGTTGCCAACCAGGCATCTTTGCCTAGCATACGAAGTAATTGGTGAAGAGTCAGCATCTGGAATTTTGGAATCTCCAAAAAGGTGTTTAGAGTAGACAGGTCCAGGATAGGACGCCATGAATTGTCTTTTCTGGGTACCAGGAAAAGTCTTGAGTAGAAACCTTGTCCCCTTTTCCTCTTCTGGTATCAGTTGAATAGCCCCCATGCTTAAGAGAGAAAGTACTTGTTTTTGGACCTCTGCCCACTGATTTAGGGGTAGGTCCGGCCACCTGCATGGTGTTGGCAACGTGTGGAAGTATAATCTGTATCCCTGGGACACTATGTCTAAAGTGTCTAACCCCTAAACAAATGCCAAAAGTGCACTCATCCTGAGGGGTGACTATGTCTGTATCTTTGGCTCTTCTTTAGGTCTGACTGCTTTATCTGGCATTCCTGACTTTCTGTGGGTACTGTATACTCAAATTATCAAAAACCTAATAACTGAACCATACCTACACTGTTGCACACCTCAACCTAATAACCACTCTACACAACTTGTCAGCTAGACGCGCACTATTTCAAAAAAAAGAACTACTAAACCATGCAAAAAAATAAATGCAGGTCTGACAAGGAGGAGGAGAGGTCAACTACACAATTAAATACTTCAAAAACAAAAAGAATAAGAGAACTCTCTGACCAGAAAAGCTGTATAAATGAAAATTTTCCAACAATCTTTGAAGACAGCAAAATACTGCATATAGGTTTAAATCAAAGCAACAGATAAAGCTAAAGTCAAGCCCAGGTCCATTTCTTGGCCTGAGTGTAAATATGCAAACATCATCTAATACTCAGAAAGGTATAATGAATTACATCAGTATTGTGAGGGTCTAGACTTTGGGGAAGCTATTAAAAGTGTCAAGCAACTAGTCTGCTCCCTATAGTGCTATGTGTTGAAGTGGACGGACTACATTTTGTGAAAGGCTGTAATGCTTCTGGCCAAGTCCCAGATCAAACAACACACCCTGAATGCAGGGAAAAAGTACTGAACACAATTGTTTCAGAAAATGAGAAAAAATGAACACCTGTCACTCAGGTAACAAAAGATGCACACCATCTGTCGGTTAATTGTAGTACCGGCCTGCAGTGGGGACACTACTGCTAGGGAAAAATACAGTTGTTTAAGAACTTGATCACAACAGTAGATATCCTATTGATCACTGTTGCTGTATTCCAAACAGATATTTTTTTCACCACTGATGTCCAACTGTGGTACCAAAGCTCAACCTTCCCTGGATCATATGTCTGACATATGACTTCAACCTGCAAGTGTAGGTGTACACAGGCAGGCATATCAGCATAAATCTTCAGAGTATTTCTATGTCAGCAGCATGAAGATCTCTAAGAAAGACTGGTCAGTTAAGAGCAGCTTGGCAAGGTGTGACAGGAGCCCTCAGTCCTTTATGACAGTGCAGTGACAGAGCAAAAGATGGAGAGAAATGGTATTCAAAAGGGGAAAGGAGGGTTAGAAGGAATACTGCAACAATGATCAGTACATCTGCTGCCATGGTAAGTTCTTACACAGCTGTACCATGTCCTGACTGCCATCACTGCTGCAGTATTCCAAACAGATGGGTGATTCCCAGAGCTCAAGGGAACAAAAGGAAAGATGTTTAGAGGAAAGAAGACCTGTCCAAGAGTCCAGAGAGGATTGAATGGGAAAAGACCGCTCTGGATCTTGAAGAGGCATCAATTCTGTAGTATTTAGTGAAAGTATGTACAGAAGACCAGGTGCCAGTTTCCAGGACTGCCTTTACATCAACCCTTTTGTAGAAGGCCTCAAAAATGCCACTGCCCTACTAGAGTGAGGTCTAGGGCTGGTGGGCAAGGATTTGCTATGGTGTGAGTAATAAAAGGAGATGGACTTGCAATGGTTTGTTTAAAAACTGGCTGGCCCAGTTTGGAGTCCATGAATGAGGCAGTTATAGTCTGACTTACGAACAGATTTAGTTTTAACCAAACACAGTCTCACCTGTCTGTGTGCATTAAGGAGCCTTTCCCTCTTGTTCTGTGGGCTGGGAAAGAAAGTAGAGAGGTTGATGGTCTGGCTGAGGGACATCTCATTCACCACTTTAGGCATGAAGGTGGGGTTAACCCTCAGGAACACCCTGTCATTGTGAAAAATAGGAAAGGACAGCGATTGACTGTCAGGCTTAGGCCTCATGAGTTTTTCTTGCGAGATGTAGGAATGTTGGTAGAAACAGAATTTGTCATCTTGGAGTGGGCCAAACTCTTCAAATGTTTGGTCTCTGAGAAGGTGGTGAGTGAAGATAATTAGGATCGTAAAGTTTTGGGCACAAAAGATTGGCAAATGAAGCAGGCCTTGTAATCATGTTCTATGCCAAGGCAGAAGAGGCACTGACAGGGACAACTTTGTAAGGAATTTGCCTACTGCACTCACAGTTTACTTCTCCTAGCGGACATCTAACAAAGATACAGAAAAACAATTTATACATATAAAGGAAGGTTCCCCAATGGAGCACTTATCGTTTTTTTAGTACCTACAGCACCAACAACCATGCAAAGATCAGGCCAATGGCTGCAAGACCTACATTCGGGATGGAGGTAAAATAGTCTGAAGATTTATGTTCATATGTCCACCTATCCGCCCCTACGCTGGTGCGCCGAGGTCATTCACCAGACGTACAATCCAGGGAAGGTTAGGCTTGGGTACCACAGCTGGACATCAGCAGTGAAAACCCATCTGTTTGGAATACTACAATAGTACTCTCAGCCAGGATATATGGTTGGCAACCACAGTGCTTCAGAAATGACTAAACCCTTATGATATCTGCTGCCCTAATGGCTCTTCTGAAATCAGATCACAGTTGGCTTTTACAGATAACTTTAACAGGTATAAAAAAAACACACTTTCTGAGATGCTGTATCACAGGTTACAATAAAATTAAATTAATCCATAGAGGTCTCACAGCTTCTGAAATCTGTGATTTTACATGCACACAATATACAAACCACAATGGCTGGATAGGAAGCAAAAAATATCAACAATTTCTACTTGTATTTAATGGTGATGAAAAAAACAACTCAGCCAATCCACTAGGGCATTTCACTCAAAGAAGAAATTATGTACTCACCATAACATTCCATCTATGTTGTCGCTCTTCATTTACCCTTGACGTATGGGACTCTGTTCTAACCCTCGGAATTATAACCTCTAATTGCAATAGGCTGTCTTCCTTTATAACTGCAAACTTGATCCGAGGTAATCTAGAGAGGGGCATTCTGGGTAGGGATTTGCTCAAGAGTTTTTTGTTCTCACGGTCTGATAGAACAGCTGAGGGTTAGAACAGCATCCCATACATCAAGGACAAATGAAGATTAACACATCAGATGATAAAAAAAAAAAAAAAAAAAAAAAAGAAAACAAACCTGTGGAGGCTCATAGATAGCAGCAACTTCAGCCCTCAGGCCCAGTGGAATATCTTTATGTTCTGTATATCGTCCATATAGGAAACCAATCCGCTGGTTTCCAGTCTTCCGCCAGAAATCAAGGAAACGGTCTGCTATGTTGTGGTTTTCAAACATGATATTATCAACATGTCTGTATTTCTAAAAAAAGACAAATCATTTATCTATAGCATCCACATTAGGAGAACCATTCCAACATCAGCATTAAAAAAAAAAAAAAAAAACTCCTTTGATACCTCTGTATTTTAGAAAAATCCTAGCTGCCAGGGGGTTCCATTTGGTGCAGGCAAACCTGCTACTGCAGCCACACCTGTTCTCTACCTCTACAAAGTTATCACACCACACAATGGGGGCTCACAGAGCACAGATCTCCTAATTATCAATAACAATTCTCTCTGCAATCATCCATAATGAAGGCAAAACTTCTTTAAATCAATGCGAGTTATAATAGCAAGGCACAGTACTGGAGTAAACAACTGCTTGGTAAGATATGCCAAACGCATCATACATTTTTACTAAGTGGCTGTTCTTTGCTGCACTGTGCAGTAAGCAAAGACAGAGCCAATTCTTTTTGCAAGTCACCTCTCAGTACCACAATCCAGATATATGAACTGCTCTAATGACAGGCTAAAACCCGATGCACTGAATGGATTCATACAACTGCACATTACGTTTAATAATATCTTGTTCCATTAGAAATCAAAATCCTAGTCCGTATGCCATGAGGTGCAAAGCACAGAACAAGGTAAATTACTAGATCCTGTAGAAGAGTGAACAATAACTTTCATGGCTAAAAAAGGTTAAGTGAACTGTCTCTTTACTTTACGATTATGCTTCGAATCCAAGGAATGGTTAGAACATCAGAAAATATTTTCCAACCCATCAATCACTGCTTCTGCAGTGTTAGGGAACCTCAGCATTCTCTCAAGATGAAAACAGCAGTTTTGGAATTCCCCACTTGTTTGTCTTTTTAACTGATAAGAACAGGTACTACACTTGATCTTAGCCAAAAAACATGTATGGCCTGAGATGACTAACGATATACTAGGCTGCCCTTCCCAGTGTCTACTGACACGTCACTTTTTCCTGGAAAGCTAAGTGTTATGAAGTGCTTGTGAAAACATTAAAGCATTTAGCTGCACAGCTAACTTTTCAAGCTAATGCCCTTTTTCCACTTCACATTTATTTACATACTAAGTTTGATAATGTAAGGCAAATGCTTTCATTGTGCCATCTTTAAAAAAAAATCAAACATATTCTCAGTTGCTACTTACTTTAGCTTATTCAGGTAGGTAAAATTTTAAATTTTTAAAATTTTCTTTTCCCAAACTTTTAAAAAAAAATTTTTGGTCTTAAAACCCCCTCCCTTTTTAAATTTGAAATTTATTTTTTTTTTAAAAGGAAAATTCCCAACAAGTAAAAAATGGGGAAGGGGTTTTAAAATGTTTGGGTTTATTTTTTTGCTATTTGGTGTGGGGTTTTAAATCTTTTTTGGGTATTTTAATTTTCATTTCCCTTTTTTAAAAAGGGTTTTTCTGTCTTGGAAAAAGGGAAAACCCCAAAATTTTGAATTAATTAACCACACAATTTGAAAATAAAAAGGGGATCCATATTTAATCAATTTTTTCATTTAAAATTAATTAATTATTAAAATATTATTGTAAAACACAATAATAAAAAAATAAACAAATATAAAAATTAAGGGATTTTATCATAAATTTATAAAAATTTAAACTTTATGCATTTTTTAAATTTATCAAATTTTAAATTTAAAATTTTTTAAATTTAAAATAAAATTTTAAGTGATTAACAACCTTTAAAAGAAAAAAATTTTAACCAAAAAAGTCCCTAAAAAAAACTTTTTTATTTTTATTTTTATGGGTTTTTCTTCTAAAATTTTAATATAAAAATTTTTTAAAAATCTAGGAAAAATTAATAAAATAAAAAATAAAGAAAATAAATTAAAATCCTTAGTTAATTTTTAAAAATTTTGGTTTATATGCGGGTTTAATTTTAAAAATTTAAAATTAAAAAATATTGTTGGGTTTGTTTTAAAAAAAACTTTGGGTTGTTTTGGGTTGTTTTGTGTATGATTGTTTTTTTTTTGTGTTTTAGTTTATTTTATTTTCTCCTTTTCTTTTATATTTAAAATTTTAAATTTTAAATTTTTTTGTGTTTAAATGCACAAAAATATTATAAGGATAATATATATATATGTGAAATGTTATATATATATTTAAAATATATAATATATTTATCTATAATATAATATATATAAAATTAATATATATATGCATATATTAAAATTATATATATATTATATATACATACTTTATTTTAATAAAATATATAATAATTTTTAATATCCCATATATATATATATATAAAAATATAAAATAAAATTTTAATAAAAATAAAATTTTGTGACTTTTTGTGTGTATGCTTGTTTTTTTTGTTAATACTTTAATATATAAATAATGCATGCGCTATAAAATTAATTTGGGATAATGTTTTGTGTTGTGTTTTAATTTTGAATTGTGATATGAAATGTTTTGTTAAAATTTTAATCATAGTATTATATAATGTGTATGTTTTTGTGAAATGCTTTATTATATGAAACCCAATATATATAATGATTTTTGGTAATTATGTATAATAATATGAAAATGTATAATAAAAATTATTGTTTATAAAAAAAATAATTGTATATTTTAATTATATTATATTTTTCATACATTTTTTATATATATAAAAATTTATAAAATACATATATATATTATTTATATTTAATATATATATATATATTTTAATATAATATATTATTTTTTTAAAATTTTCATTAAATATGTTTTTTTATGTTTTTTTTTTAATATTTTTTTATTATACATATATATATATATATCACATGTTGTTTTTATTAAAATATGTTATATGTATATTTTTAAATATTAAAATATATATTTGTTTAATGTTTTGTTGTTTGTTTAATAAAATTTTTTTTTTGGTTTTTTTTTTGTGTTGTTGATGATTTTTTTTTAATATATATGGTTGTGTGTTTCTTTAATATATGTTTTATGTGATTTTTTCATTGATGTTGTGTTAAATTATGAAATATATATATTGTATTTGTATTTTAAAAACAGGGCATTATTTTAATATTAATAATATTATTAATAAAAAATTATTATATATATTTTAAAAATTATTTATAAAAAATATATATGTTATATTTTAAAATTTATTTTTGTTATATATTTTTTTTTTTTTTTTTTTAAAATTTTCATATTTATTTTTTTATTTATTTTCACAAAATGGTGTGTGTATATATGTTTATATATATTTATTTTTTTTATTTATATATAATTTAATATATATATATATTGAAAAAAAAAATATATATATATATATACACATGTTATATTTTTAACATATATATATATATATATTATTAAAAAATATATATAAAATATTATATAAAATATATGTGTTTTATGTATATAAAAATTTTATATATATATATTATAAAAAATTTTAAAATATATGTGATTATATATATTATATATATACATTATATAAAAATATATATATATATATATATATATAAAAAATATATATATTATATATAAAATAAAATTTTTATATGTGATTGTTTCTTTTTTGTTTCCCTTTTTGTTTTTTTTTCTATTTTATATTTTTTTTTCCCCTTTTTTTTTTTTTTTTAATAATTTTTTTATATATATTCTTTCCCCTTTTTGTCGTATATTTTTGGGGTATTTTATTTTGGGGGCATATGTTTTTGGGGGGCGTAAAAATATGTTTTGAAATATGTTTTGTATGTTGTATATACTTTTATATATGTGTTGTTTTGTTGGGGTAGGGTTTTTACATAATATGCATATGTATATAGGGGTTTTGTGGTGTGTGTGTGCGTGTTTTTTGTGTGGATATATATATATTGGGGTAAAATTTGTGTGTGGTGTGTGTGCAATATGGGGTTTTGTGTGCGTGGTATTTTGGTGTGTTTTGTGTGTGTGTCCCTGTGTGGTGTGTGTGGGGTTTTGTGGTTGTATTGTTGGTGCAATTGTTTTAAATTCATGTGTGTGGGGGGCACTTTTGCTAATTTTGGGGGTTATGTGTGTGTTGGTGGGGTGTTGTGCTAATCTTTATGTGGGGGGTGTTATATTTTTTGTGTGTGTGTTATTTATCTATGTGCTTGTGTGATATTTTTATTACATTTTCCATTTAAAATATATATGTGGGGTTTTAATATGTTAAACCTTAATTTATTTTTGCGTAATTAATTTGTTATTATATAATAAAGTGTGGTTGTGTGTGTGGCATGTTGTTGGTTTTTGGGGAAATGTGTTTGTTTGTGTATTATGTGTGTGTGTGTTTGTGGGGATATATGATGTTGTTTTTGTGTGTGTGTGCATATTGTTCACATTTTTTTTATATTTTTTTCAAAAATTGTGTGTGTGTTTTTGAAAACACTTTTTAAAAAAACATTTGTGTGTTTTTATATTAATTTTTTTGTTTTTTATATTAATGTTGTTTTAATTTATTTTAAATTTTTTGTGTGATGAAATTAATAATTATTGTTTTAAAATTGTATATTTTAAAAATTATGTTATATTATTAATATTATATTATTATATAATATATATATATATATATTATTTATTATATAAAATGTTTTTTATGTTTTTTTGTCCCATTTTGGGGTTTTTTTTTTTGTGTATATATAATTTTTTGGTATGTATAATAATTTTGTGTGTTTTTGTGTGTTTGTGGTTGTGTGCGTGGTTGGTGTGTGTGTGTCATGTGTGGTGTGTGGTGTGTGTGTGGTGTGGTTGGCGTGTGTGTGTATGTGAAATTTTTTGTGGAAATGTGTGGTGGTGTGTGTGTGTGTGTGTGTGTGGTGTTGTGTGTGGTGTGTGCATGTTGTGTATGTGTGTTTTGTGTGTATGTTATGGTTGTGTGTGGGGTATGTGTGTGTGTATGGTGTTTTTTAATTGTGTAATTTTGTTTGTGGGGTTTTTATTTAATTTTGTGTTTTTGTGTGTGGTATTTGTTTATTTTTAATTTTTTTTTTTTTTGTGTGTGTATATTTATTTTTTTTTTTTTGGTGTGTATATTTTATTTATA